>NC_031496.1:5554935-5583821 GCF_000237925.1 Schistosoma mansoni
ATTACTACAATCTCCACATATCTCCATCCTGAAAATATAATAACTGTTCATTGAAAATTATAAGAAAATATCAAAGGATCGTATTGTCAAATTTAATAATCATTACTTGAATAAAACTGGAACCATGTAAATAAATTAGCTACACAAAGTTCTTATTATTATCTTGAAGTAAGCACTAATAATGTGAATCATTAACAGTCTTAACTGTCATATCGACCACTTTCATGGTTGACTTTGAGTAAATATATCTTCTTTATTCTTAGTATTGCTTCAGTTTCACAAATTTCCAGTGAACAAATTCTTATACACGGCCTTTCTTCGAGATGCTGACAAACTCAACGAATTTAACATAGCCCTCAGCAACAGGTTCGAGGCCTTTCATGACCTACTCAATGGAGAGGGAACCACCATAGAGAGCAGCTGGAAAGGTATCAAGGAGGCAATCGTTTCAACATGTCAGGAGGTTCTGGGCCAAAAGAAGCACCATCACAAGGAATGGATCACTGTTGGTACACTGGATAAAATTGAAGCAAGGAGGAACAAGAAGGTAGCAATCAATATCAGCCGAACAAGAGCAGAAAAAGCCAAGGCACAAGCCGAATACACAGAGGCAAACAAGCAAGTGAAGAGGAGCATCAGGACCGACAAACGTAAATATGTGGAAGATTTAGCGATGACAGCGGAAAAGGCTGTAAGAGAGGGAAACATGAGACAACTGTATGATACAACAAAGAAACTTGCTGGAAATTACCGTCAACCAGAAAGACCAGTGAAAAACAAGGAAGGAAAAGTAATCAACGATATTGAAGAACAACGAAACAGGTGGGTAGAACACTTCAAGGAACTCTTGAATCGACCAGCTCCACTGAACCCACCCAACATCGAAGCAGCACCCACAGACCTCCCAATCGATATTGACCCACCAACAATTGAAGAGATCAGCATGGCCATTAGACAAATCAAGAGTGGCAAAGCAGCGGGACCAGACAACATCCCGGCAGAGGCACTGAAAGCAAATGTAACAGCAACTGCCAAGATACTCCACATCCTCTTCAGTAAGATTTGGGACGAAGAACATGTACCAACAGACTGGAAAGAAGGACTTCTCATCAAGATACCAAAGAAAGGCGATCTGAGCAAGTGCGACAACTACAGGGGCATCACTCTCCTCTCAATACCAGGAAAAGTCTTCAACAGAGTATTGTTAAACAGGATGAAGGATTCCGTGGACGCTCAACTTCGAGATCAACAAGCTGGATTTCGTAAGGATAGATCGTGCACAGATCAAATCGCAACTCTACGTATCATTGTGGAACAATCAATCGAATGGAATTCATCACTGTACATCAACTTCATCGACTACGAGAAGGCATTTGATAGCGTGGACAGGACGACACTATGGAAGCTTCTTCGACACTACGGCGTGCCTGAGAAGATAGTCAACATCATACGGAACTCCTATGATGGACTAAACTGCCAAATCGTCCACGGAGGACAACTCACCGACTCGTTCGAGGTAAAGACCGGTGTTAGGCAAGGTTGCCTACTCTCACCCTTTCTCTTTCTCCTGGTGATCGACTGGATTATGAAGACGTCAACATCTGGAGGAATGCACGGGATACAGTGGACAGGCAGGATGCAGCTTGACGATTTAGACTTCGCGGATGATCTGGCTCTTCTATCACAAACGCAACAACAAATGCAGGAGAAAACGACCAGTGTAGCAGCAGTCTCAGCAGCAGTAGGTCTCAATATAAACAAAGGGAAAAGCAAGACTCTCCGATACAATACAATATGCACCAATCCAATTACACTTGACGGAGAAGCTTTGGAGGATGTGGAAATCTTTACATATCTGGGCAGCATCATTGATGAACACGGTGGATCAGATGCAGATGTGAGGGCGCGGATCGGCAAAGCAAGAGCAGCATACCTACAGCTGAAAAACATCTGGAGCTCAAAACAATTGTCAACCAACACCAAGGTTAGAATTTTCAATACAAATGTCAAGACAGTTCTTCTGCATGGGGCAGAGACGTGGAGAACTACGAAAGCCATTATCCAGAAGATACAAGTGTTTATTAACAGCTGTCTACGCAAGATACTTCGGATCCGATGGCCAGACACTATCAGCAACAAGTTACTGTGGGAGACAACAAACCAGACTCCAGCGGAGGAAGAAATCAGGAAGAAGCGCTGGAAGTGGATTGGGCACACTTTGAGGAAATCACCCAATTGTGTCACAAGACAAGCCCTCACATGGAATCCTGAAGGTCGAAGGAGAAGAGGAAGACCAAAGAACACATTACGCCGAGAAATAGAGACAGACATGAGAAGAATGAACAAGAACTGGAAAGAACTAGAAAAGAAGGCCCAGGACAGAGTGGGTTGGAGAAAGCTGGTCGGCGGCCTATGCTCCATTGGGAGTAACAGGCGTAAGTAAGTAAGTAAGTAAGTAAGTAAGTAATAAACATTGTTACATGGAGGCATCAAATATATATGCTCCACGCTTCACCATTCGATTTGTGTGAGGACTGTGATATTACCCGGATGCCCAGATCGAAGCAGGTGGTTTTCTTGGGAGGCCAAACACGGAGCCTTTGGCCTAAGGGTCTGACCCACAAGGCAGTAAAGCAACGTAAGGAGATGCAGTCTTATGATAGCCGCTCACCAACGATTGGTTCATACGCCATTTGTTCCCTCAGGATACTGGAACCCAAGTAGACCATTGGTTTGGAATGAAGGTTTTCCAACTCCCCTAGGTGGATCCTCCGTATTCACCAACCCGGTTAAAACGTAGGACATTCACTTACGACAAAAACGCGGCCACTAACAGGGTGGTCTACACCTACTTACATGGTTCAGTTCAATTGTCAATGACTTCATGGACAGATGCCAACTTTTGGTTTGAACACCCTTAACTTTCTTCCAGACGAAGTACAGACTTGTGTATTAGACTTTAGCCCACGTCTTACGTGTAGCAACTAGTGATGCCAGCCAGTTTTTTAAAACGAAGTATGTGTTGTGGTGATCGAATTTGTAACCAAGTAGTTGAGAATCGAGTTTGTTAACCGCTAAAATAATGTTTGATGCTTTGCCAAATAGTAATTTCAAATCCTGATTAGGGCGCACGATTTCCACCTCTAGTTCTCAATTGGAAAGTACCTAAAAGCCTAGCGCGGAAACCTCTACCTAGCTATTGAGGAGCAACAATTAATTATCTATTACAAATGGGCCAAACGTTCTTTTCTTCGAGATTTCTAATCAGATAAAAACCACTGCTTACCAAATATTGTCGAAATCAACTGACGAGATTTTATATTGAGCTGTAAATAATTGCGTTACTTCCGAGCGTGTTACTACCAAATGGCAATTAGTAACGCTACCGATGTCTTTCGAAATAAAGAACTCATCAAACTGTGATGCGTATTCAGCTTCTCTCTTTGATTGTAATGCGAATGATGCTAACCATTTTTCTTTACGCTTCTCATTTCGATTACAATAAGTGTTATTATATTGTGAGAATGGGAATGAAGAGCTACGACAGTGTGATACTCTCCATTTGTTAACTTCAGATTTTTCGGCACTATTCAGTGAAAATTGATATTTGTCCTCAGAATTTGTACATTGAGAATCAGTGTTCTGTAAAGCTTGAAAAGTTATTGAAAAAAATACGTAGTTTTGATGAAGTACTTAGCATCAAAAATGTGGAAAACGCAACTTCTGGTAAAAGATGGAGTGAGCGACAAAATAACTGGTAATGTACTAACTAAAAAGGTTGTAAACGTATTTGAACTGGAGCTAACTGAATTTGAATTATTGAAATAGAGGAGTTAAACACTGGTTTGTGTACGAACATGACTTCAAAAGTAACTCAGGTCTATATGCAAGGTAATTTATTAAATTATTTGAAAATGATCTATTACACCCGGAGAATACAGAGTGACGTCAATAGAACGGTATTTAGAAGATACGGAATCCAATAAGTGGTTTCAGTTATTACACTTTATAGTATAACATAGGTAATATTAGCGAGAACGGAAAATGTTAAAACGCAAAATAGAAAAAAAGGAACATTAGTATTGCTTCAGTTTGTTAATGAGATTTCAAAAATCCAATAAAATTTATACACAAAAAGATTAGATTCAACCTTGATTATTACAATAATGCTTGACGATTTGTTTATACACTTTCGTTGTGCGTTGGTGGATGTGAATAAAAAAGTCTTTTATTTCTATTTATCCTACTTCAATAGTTTCGACTAATAATTCCTACTGTATATAATTTTTAGACGTACTTACTACTGTGGCTTGTAACATTTTGTATGATTGTAGTTACATCTATGAAATCCCTTTTCTCAGGTCTAATCTTCTATTACCTCGTCTAGAACTTTTTCTCTGAATTATACAGATAGATTTAGTTTCATTTTACGATTATGTGTTACTCATATTTCCAGTTAATTTGCATATTTCTCTGCCAAGGTGTTACATTTTATGGGGGAATTGCATTTATTTTCTGTATATTTTTTAGTGGTTGTATGGACCTGATGAGAACCGGAAATCGAATAAAGTCTATAAGGTTATGTTAAGGGTTCTATTAAATCATGATTTAATACATCGTCAGAAGAGGTGATCAACAATGTGCCTTGGTATCAATTGCCGAGTGTACGAATAACTCAGTTTATAAGCTACAAGTACGCAATTTTATCATTACACTTCATTAAGCTATCTGTAGAATAAATTGTATTATATTTTAGTACTTGATAGGGTGTTCATAAAACTATAATGTCTCAGTGATGACTAACATCAGTTAGTAAAATACATAAAATACTCTACACATCATTTTATAACTGTTCAGATAATTGAGTTGGACAGTTCCCTTAAGTACATTATTTTCTTAGCGAAGGGTTAGTGAAGACCAGCGCTGTTAAAAATATTTCAGACGAAATATACGGATTAGAAAAAGTCTATGACAATAAGCAGTTGGACAAAGCAAAAATTGATAGTTAGTCTGAAATATGTACTTACAGATCTAAATTCTGATTGCCTCTTCACCGCGATTAGGGTGATTGGCATAAAACTACAACATATTCAAGGCACTGACGTGTAGTGTTTACAATCAAACCACAGCTTTTCAGAGTGTAGTAGTCAAAATCACTTAATATACTCTGGAAGGAATTAATTTTAGCATGAATTAATAGAATATGTTCGTGAACAGCGTATTTACCATCACGCTTACATGCTGTTGGAAATGGTTACAATACGATAAAAATAAGGTTTAGTGGATGTAAAGAAGAAAATGTTGAAAATAAGAACGATATTGATGAATAATCAATTACAGCAATTTCAGAAGAAAATCACTAGAAATGGAAAAGATAAATTGAAATTACATGGGAAATGATGAAACAAATGAAAGCTGAAATCAGGGAGTTGCTGCCTACATAGAGGTTTTGTACCCGACTTTGATTTTTACTTTTTGTGTGGGCGATAGCGATACTACTTGACTTACTAAACTGAGGTAGGTTGGGGGAAGGTCTGAACTCGGGGGAGTAATGGTTGAAAGTCGGACGGTCCAGTCTTTAAGCCGCCGCTCTCAATGACAGTGATTTAAAAGAATTGGGTTGGACCTGATTTATAATGGCAAACTAATAGTAAATAGTAAGTAGCACAATGATAAATATTTCATAGATTTTGGGACGAGAAGGAAAAACAATAAGAGGCTTTTATCAAAATCAAAATAAAGTTAAGTGAAGAACGAGTTACAAACGTATTCAATGAGAACTAAGAACACGTATGATTCAAGGTTGGTATTCAACTCAGGTGTTATTAACACAGAAATTCCAGTGTCAACCACAACAATATCAACTTACAGTGGTCGGTAGGACTCCCTTTTGGTTGAATTTCACTAAGCTGATCAGGTGAGTGATCGGGTAAATCTCGATAACTCCATACACTAGTATCATGTAATTTCTTGATATTTTTACACTCTTCAATAGTGCTTGCAAAATAAGTAGACGAGTTAGAGTCCTGAGAAGTAATGGTACCAGAAGATCGAGACGATGAGTGATCGGTGTTCAAATGTACTCCTTTCCGGAATGACTTGTTTGGAATCCACCAATCAGAATTTCTGGAAGTTTTGTTTTCGTTATCGTAGGAGACAGAATTATCAGGCTTGATAGTTTCCTCCGTTAAAAGACCTGAGAAAAAGACACGTAAAACAAAGTTTAGCAGAAATAGAATAGTCACAGACAGAAACTATAAGATTCAAAGAAATTGAGTTTCAGATACCAGGGTTGTTAAATTACGTGACTGAAATTCAGACATTTTGGCATATCGATGGCCATCTCAAAACCTACAATAAACCTATAGGTCGAGCAGTTGATAGGAACTTGCCATTATGATGCATGAATGCAACATTGCCACAGATTATGCGTTGCTCAGTATAATGCAGTGGCACCTGCAGGCCTGTGAGCAAGAATGTTTGAGAAAATAAAAAATTTACTAAAATGAGATAACAACATAACAATAGGAACGTATGTTGTTTTATTTAGAATTCGTAAACTGAGTGGCGCATTAAAAATGCTAAAAGCTCCCCTTAAATTTTAATCCACGAACTGTTCATTTATGCCATCCACTAAAATACAACTAATCCTTTATTTATTTAAACACATAAACATTGTTACATGGAGGCATCAAATATATATGCGCCACGCTTCACCATTCGATTTGTGTGAGGACTGTGATATTACCCGGATGCCCAGATCGAAGCAGGTGGTTTTCTTGGGAGGCCAAACACGGAGCCTTTGGCCTAAGGGTCTGACCCACAAGGCAGTAAAGCAACGTAAGGAGATGCAGTCTTATGATAGCCGCTCACCAACGATTGGTTCATACGCCATTTGTTCCCTCAGGATACTGGAACCCAAGTAGACCATTGGTTTGGAATGAAGGTTTTCCAACTCCCCTAGGTGGATCCTCCGTATTCACCAACCCGGTTAAAATAACGGACATTTGCTTTTCGTTCTCTCAATTTCGTAAACAACACCCCAGCCACGAGAAGGCAGTGAGTTGGACTTCCCTGACAGTGGTTTTATGCACGTGGCCACGTGAGAGCATTTAAAGAGGGAGGGTGGACTCTCGATCGTACCAGGGCATTCGCGAGCGAGAACAAGTATGTGATGTGGCTTACAACGGTTCTGATCGACATTTTAAGTCACCTGCCTTTGGAGTGTACACTTATTACCATAAGTTTTCTTGCTTTACGTTTATTTTCGTTCACTAATTATACATGGTAGCCACACACCTATAAGCTTTCCTTAATATATACAACCTATAGTGGATCACATTACGCAGAAATTCAGGGGGAACCACGAGCGTCTGATATATCTTTCTACTCATCTGTCCTTCAGAGAAAGAAAAGAGAACCACCATGACAATTCTAACAGCAAATATACTGTACAACGAAGAGATGTCACTGAAACTAGAATGGTCGTGAACATTTGTGGATGAACCCCTGTGCAGAAGCTTTATATATATATATATATATATATATATATATATATATATATATATAGTATTTAGGAGCTGAAAACAAAAAGAGTTCTCATAATATTGTATATTATGTGCTGAGTATCTTTACCATAATTAAACATGGGATTGAATAAAGAGATTATCACCATTCTATTGTCTCGCATTGTAGACCATATATTTGAGGTAAAAATATTTCAACGTCCTGTTTTACGAATGATTTTGTTTCTTGTATGTATTAGATTTGGTATATATCTTACACTGCAAGTCAGTTTCTCAAGAGAAAGATCGCTAGCTATGCAGAATTTGCATAGTGGTCAACAAATTATCAACCACTTCTTAAATAGATTCGTGCATATAGAATATATTTTGTTTATTCGACCCAGTTAATTTTATTGATTAGTATTCCTTGCACAGTATATTCGACTAGTTCCCAAATCGAACACGGTTTGACAGGGACATAATTATATTCCAAAACAAAACAGCAAGTTTACTTCGTTGATATAATAAGAAAAATGTTTAAAATTTTTATGCAAAAAGATTGTAGTCTTTTTAATTTATTATCAAAATGAGGGTCTGTGGAGATTGTAGTACTTTTATTAGTTGAATTCATGAGTCAATCTAAGCTAGACCACGGTTTCGTCCTATACTAAGACGAACTGGCCGTCTAGTGCTTCCAGGTTCTTAATGGTGGCCTAACTTATATCTTTTTTCGTTTGTCCACTAGCGCTGGTAGGCTGAAAATCTGGCGACATAGTGGGCTCCAACATAATATTGTACGGAATATGATTTAATCTGGTCTGAATCCTGTTAACAAAATCACTGGATGTCAACATAATAATAAGTGTGAAAAACGTTTTTCCTGGATTATGATACATTGGTTATACATAGTCTAAAGGTAGTACTGATATGCTGAAGCCCCACTAGGTGGAGTGGAGCTTCTAGTGATGACCTGCTGTTTGAAAGTACATTGCTTCATACCGATACAATCACTGTACTGCAAAATAAGTTAATTATTATTCAGTTTAGTTTGAATGAATGTAATTAGCGAACTTCTAGAAAGTAATAAATAATTGGAATTATATCAACAAATTATCAATCATCTGGGAACATAAATTCTAATGCAGGAAGCACCTTTACAGCAATCAGTAGTTTACGAGCTTTCCACTGATACTGTTACTAACTATACAGACGTAATTTGTCCAGATTATTCCATCTCGCCAGGCTTATATGGTGTAGTAACTTCAAATGATGGACATAATTGCCAAGCCATATCTTGTGTATGATTGTGCCACTGACTGCGATTCATGAGTAGTTAGATGAAGAATTTTTATCAACAGAAAGTCAAAAATACATTCCCACCAATCCCAAGTTTTTAGTTTATATAGGTAGCCTTTCAAGATCGAGACAATAGGTGTTACGTCTGGCCGATTGTGAACGCTATATTCGCTTCCCTAAGCTAGTTCCGTACCCCCAGGCTAGAACTATACACCGACTTGAAGACCAGAGAAAAGGCACAAAGTGTGAGGGAAGCATTTACTACAGGGTTCATTTATGTACAGAAAATATGGGGATTTTATAGTAATTTAAGAGTCCTTGAGTTTTACTGAAAGTTCTAGAACACTGCTAAACATAGTAGCAGTGTATAAATCAGCCATTCAGGATCTCCACATGTGACTTTTCCATTTTCGTTATTTTAGTAACATAACTTCACATAACTTCTAATTAATCGCTGATTGGTTGAAATGCTCCTTGATGACCCCCTGAGCTTGTTATGTCGCTTGCGAGAAAAATGCAGGGTCATCCCAACAATAGGTATACCTAATCTGTTCTTCCAAGACTCACGTTAGTTATACTTACGATTATTGTGATATCGTGTGGACAAAGACGGAAAGAAAAAATTTTACGGTTCCTTTAAATCAGTAAACGACCGTGAAGCCTTACAGAGACTTGTTTGAAAAGATGAGGATTCTCCAACAATGGTTTGATGTTTAGGGTGCTCAAATTTTAATCCTTGGCTTTGTGATTTGAACTTCGACTCCACTACTTTGGTTTGGGTAATCACGAAGTATTATTAACCTCCGTACAAAGTTCTTAGTTTGAAGTTGAACACAACAACCTGTGCTTAATCACTGATTAACATTATTACTAAAGTACTTTAAGTAGTTGTAAACGGTTTTGGGTATAGTAAATTCATTAGAGAGAGACTAAGTATGAAATTATGTACTGAGAATAATTTTTGTTCAGTTGACTTACATTATTTCAGTGCAAGTTTTATTGGAACAGTGTTATTTTCGTGACAAATTACCCACTTAATAATCAGTGGGCAGATCCCTGCATAAATGGATGTATTCGAATGAGTAATAATCTTCTTGGATTTCTATCAATGAATCCTTCGAACAAACCTAGATTCTAGTCTCAATTTAGTGAACAAAAATTTTCGTTTATTTTCACTGAAGTTGGAGCTTGTGGTTATTAGCTTAGTGAAAAAACGTATTGTTATATCCTAGTGAAGACATAAGCACGGGTAACTTCCGGGACCTATTAATGGACTATTATTCTATATAAATTCTTATTGTTTATCTATTGAGTAACTAGATTGTGTATATCTATATTCATCTTATTATAAGCTTCATTTTGACATATGGATTATTATTATACGAATTACTGTCCCTAAATTATATTCAGTTTATTGATTACCGTCTCCCAAGTTCACAGCCACATTCGGCTTGATCTTGTACAAATGTATTTTTTCTATTTTATGGTGTGATGTGGTCTGTTTGTCTGGTATATAAACCAAGTATGCTTGAAATAAATGATTCGTATAACAGAAGCTGTTATTGATGTTCTGTACTCAGCAGGAAGGGCTAGGCGGATAAAGGACCAATAAGGACACTAGACTGCTCATACCGGTCGAATGTCATTGGTTTGGCACAGTCGTATTCCGACTGGTGGATAAATCAACTGATAAAAGCCGGACATAAAATAATAACAAATTGGCGACGACCTTTTTTCTAATTTATAACAAATTGGTCAAAATGAGGCTTATAATATGAATATATATATATATATATAATTACTCAATAGTTGAACTATAAGAAAATATAAAGAATAATGGTCCATCAATAGGTCCCGGAAGTTACCCGTGCTTATGTCTTTACTAGGATATAACACGTATCAGTTTTTTTTAATTTCTAGCGGACGCAAAGTGGTATTTTAATATATCAGCAAATAGGTTTTCACGCTCGATTGAAAATTAAGTCAGATCATCTGTCTCAACTGAGATATTACAAGTAAAACAATAAAAACGATAAGACTACAAACATTAGGAATCAGAGTCGTAGACAGTAAGACATTACTAAACACAAAGACACTTTAAAAACAGTCATAATACTGATACAGTCATAGTTTCGATACTTGGTCATAATGGTTTATTTATTTATTTGAACACATAAATATTGGTACAAGGGGGCACTAGATATATATGCGCCACACGAAAAATCGTCACTTCATTTTAATTGTGTGAGGACTATGATACTGCCCGGGTGCCCAAACCGAAGCAGGTGGTTTTCGTAATGAAACTGATTTGAGTTCATACATGAGTGACAAACACAATATGAAATGGCAAAACTCTGGATAATCTGATGGTTCGCCTCACCTTTATGAAGACTGTAGTCGAAAATTATAGTAGGATTCACCACTGGTTCTAGTTGAGCAATATCCGATAACTATTTAAACTATTAAGTTCCAATGTTTCTGAGACTTTGACTGAGAGGTCATGATGAAATGATATACGTATTATGGTTTCACTTCATAACACAACACGATACGGTACTGAAGATATCTCCGTTTTTACCACCCAATTACAGAATAGGGATATGATAAATAGTGTAAGTCTTTAAGATAACATTTGAAAAACACATCGGAGAGATCAAAGTTGATGTTTTGGGATGATACCAAACGAACTGTAGTCATCACGTCCAAAGACACTGCCCGACCTCGAGATTAGCAACACGGTGTTTCCATGGGATATCAATCCTTTACAGACTACATGACATTAAAGACTAGCCTAATTAACATAAATTGCCCTAGCTTTTATTATACACATATTTACCTTAACTTCCATGCTACTACTAGCAATCACTTAACTAGCCAAACAAAAGAATGTCCCGACTATTTCTAACGACTTGCTGCAAAGAGAAAGTGTATGGACAAGCCCCTCACAGCCTTCCAGAACGACTGAATTTGAGAGTATAAAGTACATCCTGTACTTATAGTCACTAATTCTTAGGTAGTTAGATGCGATTCGGGTAGCTTGAGTATCAATGCCCAGTAAAACCAATGATCACTAGTGAATTACTGTAGTTAGCGAAACCAAGTTTCTGAAACAGGTAGCATACTAATACACCACCTTCAGAATTTAGAGAGCTGTACAAAGATCTATATCGAAACACCACTGTAAGACATAAGCCAAAATAGTTAGTCTTTACAATGGATTCAAAAGCTTGTTGACTTTTTAACAAAACTAGTGTTTTCATAATGAGTTGTAAGTTTCATTTTAGGACATCTTTATGATGTACCCTTACTTTGAAGTTACTGAGTTAATATTCTTGAAACTGAACTTGTGGTTTGATACCTTCCCTCATCGTTGAGATCTGCTGTT
The DNA here is from genome assembly GCF_000237925.1 of Schistosoma mansoni. Lineage (NCBI taxonomy): Eukaryota > Metazoa > Platyhelminthes > Trematoda > Strigeidida > Schistosomatidae > Schistosoma > Schistosoma mansoni. The sequence goes on from NC_031496.1 coordinate 5,567,122, forward strand.
TTTTAATTATGAAAACAATACTTTCGTTAGCTGATATGATGTGTCCTACGGAGAATCCACGTACTTACTAGATTTATTCTTTTAACTTTGTGAAGACTTTGTACTAACTCCAGGCTGGCATTTAAGTGACTGTAATGGTTCGCCACACCATAACATAATAGGTGTTGGTTCGGTTAAAACCATGGTAGAGGTACAGAAATCTCAAAGTTTATGGAAATCCAAGAAACATACTTTGCTCTTCGTCGTAACACTTGGGCCATGAAGAAAAACATGACTCTTCAGCACTTTCTCTCAAAACTCTGTTATTTACAGCTGTTTGATTCTCTTTAGACCTCATTTTGTGACAAATACGTCCATAAAACTGTTTGTCTACATTGGAATAATCACCGGCGGAGGCCTGCATTAATCATAAGACAAGGTAACATAGCCACAACTTACAGGACCGTGTGAAGAATGCTCTCCTGTGGGCACATCGTTTTCCATTAACGGTACACACATATCACGGTATGCTGGGAGAGGGAGGCTTTCTCCTATAAGCATGAGCAATTAGTGAATTCAATATACTGTTTCTGATTAACTCATTTCTAGACATCGGAATTCCACTCTGAGCGAGGGAAACGTACTTTAGTGCCGTGAAGAAATTTACCCGTCCCCACAAGCCACAGGGAGATGGACTTGATAATTGTACAATCTAGAGTCTCAAAATTATATTGCGGGATAATTACATCGTTTATCAAGACATCCGAAATAGCGAAGCGGGACAAAAATTTTCTTACACACTCCGTTGGTAGCTTCCCACTTTTTTCGACATCACAGCTATCAAAAGCACTGAAGTAGAAGTTGACTTCCGACTCCGACAACTTCAACGCTTCCATATACCGTAACGTGACACTTAACTTTTCCGGAATGCTTGTTTGGACCACTACAATCCAATATTCAATACTTAGTGTCTCTCTCCCAAGCTTGTATAAATTGGTCGATCTCTTTTGGCTCATTTCTTTTTGTTTTGATAAGGTTTTAGATATTTAATAATGTCTAATGTGTGGCAATCTAGCCACTCGCCCGCACCAATTTGAGTCTGATTGATAGTTTTCTATAGATTTATACACTATTTAATTCGAGTGAGTCCAGTTTTCTCCCAGTAGAAGGGCTTCTGGAGCCAGTAGCTACAGTATTATCAGGTAGGAGGTTGGTTGATTGCAATTTGAAAAATAATGTGGTAGTTCAAGTGCTAAGAGGTGATAGTTTTGAGTAATAATAAATTAATTAATTGGTAATACATACACTGGGAGAAGACAGAAAGTCTGGCGTAATGATAACAGTAGATTAATTGTGAGACATAGATCAGAGACAGCTGTTTCAAGCCGGAGGTGGTAATCCATCAGTGAGTACGTGTTTATCAAATCTGTTTTTCAGACTGTCAGCTGAGAGGGATGTGTTCATCGCGGCTGGGAAAGCATTCGGAATGGTGGTAACTCTTAATGAAAAGATATAGGAGCTAACCTGGGTTGTTGCTCCCATAGGCAATTTTCAGGAGTAACCATGAGGAGTGTGGTTGTGATGTTCTGGTAGTGTAGTGAACAAAACACTGGCGGGGACAATCGAATGTATTTAGACACAAATTACAGACTATCTCACTAAATTCTGATAACCACACAGCAAACAGTTAATTTGCGAAATAACAGTCAATTGTCTCAGTATTGATCATTCGTTCTGCAAATATCAGTCCATCTTCTCGTATTTCATTGTTCATGCATTTTCCTACCGATTGCGCTTCATTTCAGTTCTTTCCTTATCGGTGTTCTGGCAAAATACATTCTATGTCTGACCATCACCATATACTACTTATATGGATATAAGTAGACCACACTACAGTAGGATGCACGTGTCTGAGTGACCTGGCTTACTTAATATATAAATGTCATAATTGGACTACCTCTAATTCCCCTATTGCTCAACGAGAATCCCGATCGTTTGAATCCGTCTATGTAAGTTTTTGCGATCTCCCTATCACTTACTTAGTTGCTCGTCTTTCTATTTGATCTACGAAATCTGCATCTCTCTTAAAGGAACGTGACGTGACAACATTGCAAACTTTAAGGTGTGGCTGCGCGTATGCTTTAAAATGAGTGATGAATAATCTGGGGCGACTGTAACAGGTTATCTCCGAACAAAATGAAGAATTTCATTTGTCTTGTCTCCAGCCCCTATGTATTTTGAGCTGGTGTTGAAGATTTCTAAGGTTGACAGTCCGAGATGGAGTTCTCAGAAAAAACTTGTAAGCGGATTTCCAAGGAAGAAACTCTTTGCGTCAAGTGATACAGAATGTTAGTGATATGACATATCGACAGGCTAGGTTTTACCCCCATTGTCTACTTTCCATTCCTTTATCGTTGTAAGGTTCGTTTGAAGCTCAAGTCAATACTTTTCAATTTATATGAACCTCCAGACCTGCACAGACATGTGAGTTAATCTAATTTTAACCTAAATGTCACTATTAAGAGTGGGAAACAGCGGTAGACATAAGACTGGCTACTGTGAAACTACTAGTTTTGAGACTCACTAGCTCCAGTGCCCTCTGTACACTTTGGTACAAAACATCATGTAGTATGGCAGTCAATACACACATGTGTCACTGAAACCCTCCTTTTTAACCTTCAGTCTGAGGAGTGAGCGTGGCGCTGCGTCAAAGGTCTTTGGGAAGTCAAGGAATAATTTTTTTGAACCGGTAACTTCTAGTCTCAACAGGTCGTCAAGTAGTTCCATGCTGTGAGGAGTTTGGGCACACAGGACGTGCCTTTCTCAGACCCGTGTTGGGCCTCATGTAGGATGTAATTATCGTCCTTGTGTTTCTTCATTTGTTGACTGACCAATCCTTGAGTTGCTTTCAACGTGTAAATCACCAACTTAGATGATCTTTGTCGAATGGCTGGGGGCCTAGTCGAATTAGACGGGAATGGTGTGACGAACCAGTTAACTTCGAAGTCACACCTCGCGGTCAGCACCTACTGAGGATTACTCCTTCATTGTATCAAGGTACTATGGCTGCTTTGAAGTCAGTATAACATAAAGGACGTTATTGAGGAAAAATATCTTGGTAAGAGTAGGTACAATGAAGAGATTACGAGCACCACCGCATAGGCCAGTCCATGGCGACCGGTCAATTAATGCGCGTTGGTTGTCCTCGAACCTGATGAGGATAGATGAACTGTTCAACATTTAGTGATCCGATTACCAGATGATATGGTTAGGGCTCGAAGACATTTCACTGGCCTCACATACGGTATTGGGAGTGATGCGACGTGTTTATGGAAAGTTGCATCTTTTTCACCCTTCTCTCTGGAGATTGAGAAGAACGACTTGTTTCCGTTCTTCTATCAGTTGATTTGACGGTGATTAGTGCCCCAAAGGTCAAACGTTAGTGAACTGATTGCTACCGAGCACTTTTTCTGGATTATAGGGTAGATGTTTTCGCACCCTGGTGACTTTCCTGGGCATAGGAATTTCAGTTTCCTAATACTAGCCCAGCCATGGCTCAGAATAATGAAACAGACCATAATTCGACATCGGCGAGGTCTACTTAGGAAATGCAGCCTTTCAATCATGTACACATACACTTTAACTTTATAGACATGTAGTAGTGTGGAGTCGCAATTAGCTATGATCACTACATACCAATTACGTGCCGATCACCGGGTTAAATACCTCAGTAAGATAAATATTAGAAGGACAGTTGTAGATTGTAGTTTGGATATATTTGTTGGTGATTTCGGTGTATCGAAATAATACCGAGATCGTGCTAAAGTTTACAAGCAAGTCTACCGTGCGTACGCGAGTAAGTTCAAGGTCACAAACATCGGAAAAATGTTTTTGATTTAATTAAAAAGGCACAGTAAAGCAATCACTAGCACAGTTGGTTATAATAATAAATGTTGCCATCACCCCAATCGTGTTCTCTCCATAAACTAACTCGCTAAAAAATGCTAGCCAGAAAAAATAATTAAAACCGTTTAAACTCTGCCCTCCGAGGTCAAGAAAGAATTATGATGCCTCATGATGAAGGCCGAGATATTTCGGAAGTCACGAGGCCAATGCACCTTCTAACAACCAGAGCAACACTCTTTATAGGTACATGGAACGTCAGGACAATGTGGGACACAGGGAAGACAAGTCAAATAGCAACAGAAATGAGGAAATACAACTTGGCAGTACTTGGAATCAGCGAAACCCTTTGGGCACAAGCTGGACAACAAGGGCTAGGTACGGAAGAGAGGCTGCAATCAATTATAGCGAAGTGCTCAAGAAAGGACCTCACCATCCGGATGGGAGATCTAAATACTAAAGTCGGAGTGGACAACACAGAATATGAAGATATTATTGGACAACATGGATTAGGAGAGAGAAATGAAAATGGGGAGAGATTTGTAAATCTATGTGCATTCAACAAATTAGTTATAGGTGGCACAATATTCCCACACAAGCGCATAAACAAAGCTACATGGATCTCACCGGACCAAACCACAGAGAACCAGATAGATCATATTTGTATCAGCAAAAAATTCCGAAGAACAATAGAAGATGTGAGAACCAGGAGAGGAGCTGACACAGCTTCAGATCACCACCTGGTGGTGGCCAAGATGAAACTGAAGCCAGAGAAACACTGGACAACTGGACAAACAGCACTACAAAGGTTCAATACAGACTTCCTTCAGGATACCAACAAGCTCAACGAATTCAAGATTACTCTCAACAACAGGTTCCAAGCTCCACAGGATCTACTAAAAGAACACGAAACTACTATGGAGGACAACTGGAAAGAATTCAGAAAAGCATTAACTTCTACGTGTCAGGAGGTTCTGAGTCCTAAGAAGCATCATCATGAAGAATGGATCTCTATGGGAACCTTGGACAAGATTGGAGTAAGTAAGAACAAGAAAATAGCAATTAACAACAGTCGAACACGAGCAGAGAAAGTCAAAGCACAAGCAGATTACATAGAAGCAAACAAGCAAATGAAGAGGGGCATTAAAGCCGACAAGCATAAATATATTATAGAACTGCAAACGACGAAGTTAAAAGCTGCAAGAGAAGGGAATATGAAACAACTATATGATACGACGAAAAAAATAACAGCTAGATGTAGTAAACCGGAGAGATCGGTCAGGGACAAAGAAGGAAAGACAATCACGGAGATTCAAGAACAGAGGAAAAGATGGATAGAATACTTCGAGGGACTGCTGAATAGGCCAGATCCATTGAATCCACCGGACATCGAAGCAGCACACACAAACCTTCCTACAGATGTCAACTCACCAACGACCGAGGAAATCAAGATGGCCATCATATAATTCAAGAATGGGAAGACGACAGGACCTGACAATATACCAACTGAAGCACTGAAGACATACATTGAAGCAACAGCGAACATGTTTCACTTTCTATTCAATAAGATTCTGGAAGAGGAACAAGTGCCACAGACAAACTGGAAAGAAGGATACCTCATCAAGATACCGAAGAAAGGAGATCTGAACAAATGTGATAATTACAGAGGCATCAGTTCGTTGTCAGCACTATAAAATCCAAACTGCGTTTGGTGAAGAATAACTGTCTGTGGATGTAAAGACACCCGCGCACCGCAGTCGAAATCAGAACAAAGTGATTGGGTAACAACGGTTCTAAAATTCATCATTTATAAAAATGTACAGGTTTACCTAAACAAATATTACCACACAGTTATTCAACCAACAATTGTTCCCAGAATAATCAATCTAAATTACAATAAATAGCAAAGTGATAAGAAATATAAGAAATTTACCGAACACACCTAAAAGTAAGTATTATTCTATCCTTTCTGGATAGATCAAGTAAAAATTCCGTTTGAGAGGTTGCTCTATAACACAAGGTGTTTCAAATTCTGGGAAAGTGCTCCAATTTACAACCAAAATGCACGATCCCAGTCAAATCAAAGTGGCAATAATCAATATGGCAGCCGCCAGAATAATATCAATTAAAACAAATTAGATACAGCTCAATAAAAAACATAGAAACCCAATGAAAGCGATAGAAAATCTGAGAAAACTATTATGAAATTAAACATTACAGTCTGAATTGGCCTCAAAAAGATTAACAATATGTTCAAATAAAGAAACCATTAAGAAGTTGCAAATGTATACATGGAGGGATTTTCACCTTCGAAATGGATCTTACAAGTACCAGGAAAAGTTTTCAACAGAGTGTTGCTGAACCGGACAAAAGACGCAGCAGACGCCCAACCTCGAGATAAAAAAGCAGGATTCCGTAAGAATTGGTCGTGCGCAGACCAAATTGCGGCCGGTATATCCTTTCAGTCAAGTATTTTGTGTCGTTCACAATAAATCAACAACAGCATCATTCTGACACCTAGGTTGATTCAGTGTTGGTTGGTTTACGGCTTTGAAGTGGCTATAAATGTATATTGGCATTCTACCTCCTGTTTCATGCACCCTATCGATCTAAAGAGTGTTATGCCTTGCAAAATGATTTTATCATCCAAACGTCGGGTGATAGCCATGTTTCTGTCAGGGCTATGATCTTCATATCTAACTGAAAGCACATGTTTCTGATTTCTCTTGGTTTAGACCTTAGTCCTCTTACGTTGCCATGAAAACGCTTGATAGTTCGTCTCTTCACCCTATGCACCTCTATAGCAGCGTCCACCCACTAGTTTTCGAACAAACTGTTGTTTAAAGCGGATTGACGAGTCCCACAGAGGACTGACATTTCGAGATTTTTAGCCTATGCAACATGTTCCCGTAGTATCTCTTATGGCCTACGGTTTCTGGTGTCAAAATCGGATTTCCGAAGACTATTCAACTGATGGTTTCTGCAATATCAATAAAATTTCATCTGTGGCGTGTGCTTAATGTGAATTTACACTTTATGGAGAGGGTTTACCTTTCGCTACAATCCGACCCTTATACAAGCGAGTAATTTTGACTGGAGTTATACCCATTAAAAGAACGATGTAGTATTTGTCTCACTATCCTTCATCAATGACTGCTTTGCTGTCTAAATATCTACCATTGGACGCTGAAGCAATAAGTAGAATCAAAGATTTGTTCTAACGTCTTTACCCTAACCAACGGTTTACAGCCTAACGTATGAACAGCGGAAGTATTTATCGCTCAAATTGATAGTAATCAAACAGAAAAGAGCAATCAGTGTTGTAGTAATGTTGATGTTAGCACTATCATTGATTTACATTGGAGAGTCAGTTAACGTTTATACCGATATGCTGTCTGTATGGGTTGATTTCCTGTTGCATCATCATTGGTAGGGTGACTGAAGAAACGGAAGTATTTCCGCGGCTAGGAAGAACTCACACTAGTGTCCTGGTCAGTATGTCTAGTTTATTACGGCTCATTTAGTAGCAGGATATTTCCTCGATCTCAAGTTTGCTTGACCGTGACAGAATTTAATAAAACTACCAATATATATGAAATGTTATCAAAAATCCTTTTATTGAGCGAATATGTTGATGGATATGTTAATTTTTGACTGACAGCTGATGGTAATTCGTTGAATATGAGTGTGCTCGTAAGAAAGATGCCCTAGACTCAACGTTCTAATGAGCGACAAGCCAATTATACATAATTCTACTTACCATATAATGATCCCTACAAATCAGTTGCAGGTATCAAGCTTGGCATTAGGTAAGATCGAGTGGTTTTAAACGGAGTGGTTATATGTTGTTGAATTTGATAAAGCTTATATTCGGTAAATATAAGTGACATGATTCTGTCGAACAAAATCTTTAAGAGATCATCAGCAGTTGTTATAATCCTCGGTAATTTACTTTGGACGAGTATCTACACTAGACACCCTTCCAGTGTCTATTCTACAGGAATTTAACACAACTGAGATCAAGAACACGTAACTAGCCTGACTAGAACGTAAGTATATGTTCACAACAAAACCGACCACAATCACAGTAGTAATGATGGTAGGAAAATATATGATCGAATATCTGTTAGACTAAATACTAATCTGACTAAGTAAACAATTAATCACTAGTTTTTTCAGCTTACACATCAAAAGTGAGGGCTGCCCATATCATTATCAGGGAGAGCATAATTTGTAACTAACGGGTACAACTCACAACCCATGCTTGTGTTAATAACATTTGGATAAGTCTGACAGCGATATTCTCTGCTTGCAGGAGATTTGGTTTACACCTTACACAGTGATTTACTTGAATGACTGTGTCGCAAAACCACCTATTAGACTTACAAGGTTCTAAGATGTTCACTAAATCAGCAACTGGTAATGAAACATACAAACATTATCTACGTTGCACAAAGATAACCAAGAGAAAAAACTATTTTATGACAATAATCAGGCAACTTACCGATTACATTTATTAACATTTTCCTCAATTTCATCCCTCATATTGTTTGATTGTTAAGTCCTGACAGTGCTTTATGACAACACCCAGAATCCATTCTGAATGATTAGTTATTACATCGATTGGGTATTAGCTAATGAAAAATAGGTTGTGTTGTTTTACACGCCTAATATTCTTGATGGTTCAGAATATGGTAACATTTACTGATTTGAAAGTGTCAGAAATGTTAAATGGTTTTCGTAGCACCTAGTTATTCTACGAATTTTTAAAATGCACTGCAGAGTTTCTGTTTTGAGCACCCGTATTACGAACAACTATGCTATAGTTGAGTTAGTACAATAGAGCAGTTCAGTAATATTTTAGCGCTATGACTTTATTACTGCCCATGGTCTTGGCTGTGTCAAACGTCTTGTTCGACAACTAATGTAATATCCTAACTCATGAACCCAAATACACACAGCCATAAGGACTGTGGTGGATTTGTTGAAAAATGGCAGTGGTGGTTCAAACAATAGGGAAATTTAGATGACATGAAGTTAGTATAATATCATGTAAGTGTAAGCTAAGTCGACATTTACGTTGACGTGGAATGTAACAAGGAAAAAATCAGCAACACACTTAAAAGTTGAGACATAACTTGTGGAACTAAAGTTAGGAACACGATGGGACTAAAACAGACTTGGTAAAATCTATATGCAAAAACGGTAACCAGTACTAATAAGTATCAAATAAATATCGAATATAATATGCTTCATCCAAAAACGACATGGTTTTTCATGGTAGCATGTTGTCATCTGAAGCTAATAAGTCTATTTTATATCCAAAACGAGCTGGAGAGTTATGTTTATGTGGAACATCATGTTCGCCTTGTCTGATTGAAAATATGTTCCACGGAATATCATGCACACGGTAGATCGTCCGAGGAAATAATGAAACTCACCTTGGATCCATCCAGAAGATGCATCACTGAATATAGCCAAATACGTCTCAATGAGGGATATTGGTTCTATTGTCCAATCTACTGAGGATGTTGAGTGTATAATTTATAGTTCATTGCCCTTCGGAACGTTTGGTTTGCCTCGAGCTGACACAATTCTGTTTACAATGATATGGATATAGGACTAGAACTTCATGTTCACTCTTACCTAAGGGTGGCATATGGTCGAGGCCTGTGATGTCATCCTTATGATGGGTCAATATTAGATCTAGTAAGGATGATTTGTAAACTCGGTCGTACCTAACTGCCTCTTTCACATACTATACTAGGGCTCACGTAGTAAGTGAGTTAATTAGCTCTTGTCCGAAGGAATTTTCTAGTGATTCAGTCCACTGATTTTTCCAGTCTATCTTGGGTACATAAAAGTCTCTTGGGATTAAAGGTCAACCAGTTTAAGTGTTGAAACCGTCTGGCAAGACCTAACTAACCTCACAGTTTGGGATGATGTAAACCAAACCAATCAGCAGCTCTTATCTTTGCACTTCAAGCGGAAACTAATTAGTTCACACACCGCTTTCATGGGACGTTATCAATAACGATAAAAAGGATGGGTAAAGCTAATCTTCCTCCCTTGAGCTTCTGGGTCCTATCAGCTATTACTGAAGTGAAATTTTCGAAATTAATTTCCTCCTTCCCCTCAGATTGAGTCAGCCAAGTTTTGTGGCGTTGATTATTTCCGGTCTGGTAGGATCTACCTGCAAACCCAGGTCCGATCGCTTGTTGAACAAGCTCCGGCGTATGTGTGAAGGATCTGAATATCGTTTAAATGGCTCCGTGCTGCAACCTAAATGACCTCGTGACGATTCTCTGTTACAGCTTCATCACCCGGAAATTTACGATTCTAAGGTCGTTTTCACCGACACCTAGTCCTTGTTATAGTTCCTCCCCAGCTTCTCACTTTTTTCCATGACTAGGTAGTAACGACTCTTTACGAAAAAAACTTCTGATCCCTTTTGTTTGTGACCATTCCGTAGCGTTAAGTCCCTTTCATTAGAAAACTTAAATACTACTTTAAACGGCCTAGTTTGGTTTTGTTCCGAGTCTGTTTACTCAATAAACCCTCAAAGAATTGACCCCAGAAATATTTTGATGCATTAGCCGATTACGTAGTTTTTTATCAACCCAATGTCATGCCTAAAGAAGGTAATGGGCCCAGAACTTTCGCTCTCCCTGACTTTATGAAAGGTAACCGACCTAGAACCATAATTGAACTTTGATTTCTCAACCATAGTTAAAGCGACCGGTCTTTTTCTCGTGACGGGTCGTTTCCTACTCTTAATTCGCATCCATTCATCATTTTCCCCCTGGAGTTACAATCACAGTCGCATTACATACATTGTGAAACCTCAAAAAACTGTTGTAAACTTTGATGGCTAGGTTATGACTTTTGTTGTTTCTCTTACTAAGGACTGACATAACCTTACGATTAGGTTTGCTATGTGTTCGCTAACTGTTACCATTTAAAGGGCGGAGGACAAAAGAAGCACTTTGTATTTCTGACAGACCTATTTGAAGTCGGCCTTTCACTCTTTGGTTTATGTAGGTTGTAAGCTTATTATGGATGACTTCTAATAGATTAGGGTACCAGCGGAATGAGAATTATTTGATCCATCTCCATTACGCTTACTAATAAATCTAGTAGCAGCTTGCACCATTTCAATCACTTTGGATAGCAAGCTCAGTCCCAGCAACATAGCAGACTCAACTACACGCACTCGTTTTCACTTATCTGTTTAAAAGCCATATGCGTTATATTCGTGCAGACTGTGATTTTTCGCACTGTCCAGTCATCAGTCAAAAGTGTTCAAATAAATTAGGAACAAAAACGCGTGGGGACAAAAACTGATGACTAGAAAAAAGTGAAACCTTATACTGTTAGATCCAAAAGTGCAACTAACAAAAAAAGCAAATGTACTGGAATAACGTACAGGGAGCTTACGACTCTATCTTTTCATAGAAGATATAAATCTCTAATAGGAAATACAGAAACGGGAAACAAAGCGGGTGATATGATTGAAGGACAGGTCTCATGAGGATAGATATCCCTGCTTGAAATTGTTATCTCTGAATGATTCGATATTAGCATAACGATATGTTGAGGCGCCATCACCCTAACAAAAACACCCCACCTGAACCCCAACTCTGAACTACGCAAGGTGACTCGAAAAATCCCACATCAAGGAGCGAATGACTAACCAAGTCAATATTCTTCTTATTACGGATGGGGGTTGTCTGGAATCTTCACTACAGCCCTCTCAGTGGGGAGCTTCGTGAAGAAAGCTAAAAATAATGAATTGAATGGGACGGCCGTACCTAATGCAGATCTTGTACACTGTCATTACTGCGATCAGTATCCCTAGTATCATAATAGCAATTAGCCCATTATCTCAGTTTATTCCGTTTTATGTCATTCTTAAAATGCGATCATCCATAATCTTTGCGTAATCAGTTTAGCTGACCATTTAGAGCAGCATCTTTCCTTCATCCCTCCGGGTCTAACTTCTCAACCCTTTTACGGCAGCCAAACGAGCTTACAGCCAATAATGTAGGAAAACCCGTCATGCAAAATTGCACCCGTCTATACACAGGAATTATTAGCCTCCAAATAATTATCAAATCCATCAAAATGATGTCACCAAGGGGCTAGACTATTCATCATTGAATACATCAAAGATCCGAGACTGTACTGTAACCCTAAGAAGAAGATACAGGAAAACCAATTTATGCACATTAGCTGGTCAAAAACATAGGATACTGGAATAGATCTCCTTAACATAATTGTACTAAGAAGCCTGGTGCTGAAACAAATGCCTCCGATCGGTATTATGATAAAGAACCTTCATAGTTTCTCTAAGTTTCAAACTTTGTAGAATTTGATGAGTGTTTTAACATTGTGTAATTGGAAGACGGATGCTCATGCCTTGTGACCTTGAGATTCTCAGTGCTGTGAAGTATGTTTCGTATTTCAATACAGGTTTGTGTTGAGGATAGAATGTCTTTGGTCTGTATTAGGTGTTTTCAGCAAGCTTCTGTGAATGTCTAACTTTTATTGAATGAGTCATCTGAAAGTATGGACACCACTTCCGGCAGTAGGCTCCTAGATTTGGTGAAGACGAGAAAACCTGTATGTCAACTGTATGTTGTTCGCTTATTGCTTCTGAATCTGTTCGCTATGTGGTCTCAGTCGTCGTAAACGAGTAGGGAGAAAAGGAGGAGGTATATCAGGTCCAAGAGTACTTCTTCATACAGTAAGAAATGAGGGAATTTTGATATATAGCTATACATGAAAGCTAGGTCTCTTGTAAGTCTTCGGCAAGATAGTAAAAATGTTTAAGATCTTAAGTCGCACTATGTGGAGTAGGCTTTTGATTCACGTGGTTAAACATGCAGCCTTGATCTCCACTTTATTCGAGATATCTCTCAATCTTCATACTTTGATGGCCTCCTTAAAGAGCTTGGGAAATGCTGTGTAAATGGTGGTGGAACTGTCCAAGGTTTTATGGCCGTCAAAAGTGTCTTGATACCTTTCTCGTTGATGCATCTGATTCGATTTTCTAGTCTACAGTTCAGGTTGTGGAGTTGGTCGCATTCATGTTTGCCTTCCATTTGTTAGGACGGGTCGCCATATTTGTTTAGACTACATTAGCGTTGAGCATTGATGAGGCTATTGTATAATCATTTATTCCTATGGGTTGGAGGCCCTTAATTTGATCAGCAACACCCTCGTAAGTGAGGATTAAGTCCAGATAGAAGGACAGCACCGTAGGTCATATTTAATTGAATCTCTAGTGTGCAGGACTAAAGCTAGTGCGATTGTGGTTTCTAAATTTTGTAATCGAATGATATCTCTGTTGATCCAGTATCTAAGTTAACCCGGTTTATAAAAAACACATTAAAGTCACTTAATATAAGGCTTTTTGACCTGTTTGACCAGGATTTCAGTTTACGTAGGAGGAAATCATCTACCACACATTCGGGACTACATTATACTATAACTATTTCAGTGTCTTAGTTTGTATCTCAGCAGGCATCAAACCACTTCACATGTCAATGAGTTGTGTGCCACTGGATAGCGTGTATGGTTGTTTTTCAAGTAGAGGATGACCTTATCTCCCCTACAGTTTGGTCTGTCGGTTCTACAAAGTATTTATTTATATTTATTTATTTATTTGAACACATAAATATTGGTACAAAGGGGAACCAGGTATGTATGCACCACACATCTCATTTGATTTGTGTGAGGGCTGTGATACTACCCAGGTGCCCAAACTGAAGCGATTACCCACGATCCCCAGTCGTCCTGAATGGCAAATTGATGTAAGTCCTCCAACCCTCTGTGAGGTTGAAAAAGCTATAGGAAATCTGAAGCGAGGGAGAGCAGCAGGCCCTGACAGGTTGACCCCTGAGATTTTTAAGGATGGTGGTCCAGTACTAGCAGTGAGATTGACTGAGGTCTTAGGTAGAATCTGGGAACTGGACGTAATTCCATCTGACTGGTCCCAATCACTGATTGTGCCAGTTTATAAGAAAGGACAAAAGTCCTCTTGTGACAATCACAGAGGGATCAGTTTGACTAATATAGTGTCTAAAATATTAGCTTCAATAATACTAGGTCGCCTAACCAAAGCTCGTGAAGAGCAGACTAGAGAAAACCAAGCTGGTTTTCGACCTGGACGTGGTTGCATAGACCAGATATTCACCCTACGTCAGGTCCTAGAACATAGACACAAATTCAGACGTCCCACAATAGTAGTATTTCTTGACCTTAAGGCGGCATTTGACTCTGTTGATCGTGAGGTTCTATGGCAATGTTTGTCACTGAAAGGAGTACCAAAGAAGTACATTAACCTCATAAAGGCTCTCTACTCGAGCACAACTGGTCGAGTTAGAGCCTATGGCGAACTGTCATCAGAACTGATTACCACAAGTGGCGTTCGTCAGGGCTGTCCACTCTCCCCATTCTTGTTTAACTTTGTCATTGACTTACTTTTAGAGATAGCACTTTCATCAGCTAAACCTCCAGGAGTTGAACTTTTACCAGGAGACTCACTTGTCGACTTAGAATACGCCGACGACATAGTTTTACTCGGTGAAGACGCTGACAACATGCAGAGTCTTCTGACCACTATAAGCAACAATGCAGGCATGTTCGGAATGCGATTCTCTCCCTCGAAGTGCAAAATGTTACTTCAGGATTGGGTTGCATCGACACCTGAACTAATGATAGGGAGTGAAGTAGTTGAGCGTGTAGACCACTTCACTTATCTTGGAAGTCTCATCAGCCCTTGTGGTCTGGTATGTGACGAAATCTCAGCACGGATACAGAAGGCTCGTCTAGCTTTCGCCAACTTGCGTCATTTATGGCGTAGGCGAGATATCCGTCTAGCAACCAAAGGACGGGTTTACTGTGCAGCAGTTCGCTCCGTCCTACTCTATGGCAGTGAAACATGGCCAATAAGAGTAGAGGATATTCGTAGGCTACTAGTGTTCGATCATAGGTGTCTTCGAAGCATTGCTCGTATATCCTGGGACCACCGGGTAAGTAATGCAGTTGTTAGGAAACGAGTACTAGGTAGGGATGGCAAATCGATTGATGAAGTAGTGAAACTTCATCAGTTGAGATGGCTGGGACATGTGTTACGTATGCCCGACCACCGACTGCCCCGACGTGCAATGTTTCATGGTGTAGGAGTAGGTTGGAAGAAAGCTAG
This sequence comes from Schistosoma mansoni, assembly GCF_000237925.1. Taxonomy (NCBI): domain Eukaryota; kingdom Metazoa; phylum Platyhelminthes; class Trematoda; order Strigeidida; family Schistosomatidae; genus Schistosoma; species Schistosoma mansoni. The sequence goes on from NC_031496.1 coordinate 5,582,213, forward strand.
GGGTGGCCAGACCAAAACGTGGCACAAATCAATGAAGTCACTGACAAGTGGACTGGGCCATGTTGGTAGGTGTAGACTACCTGGTTGGGATTCGCGAGATGACAGCAACCGATGGTTAGAGACCTTCTGCGACGCTCTTCCGATCTTGTTTGCAATGGCGAAGATGCATCCACTCTTTGTGTTCTACCAAATTCTAATCTTCTGAATTCCTCATGTCTTTAACTTTTTCTCTTTCCAAATTTATTTCACTGTACTATACTCCTTCAATAATTTCTTGAAACCCCTAATCTTTTGGATTTCTGATTATACTCCTACTACTTCTACCACTATGGGATTTGAATCGACAACTGCATCTCTGTGCTAATGTGGTATGGCAACTCGAACTGATGTACGTACGTACGAAGTTCTACGTTGTGACTGACTGACTGACTGACCATTGAGTATGTCCTTTGACTGTAACTCTGTACATTATTCGACCTCATCTAAATATGTTTAGCTCTCAACTCCAACAAGCAACAAATTACTACATGGCTAACTACTTCACTAAAAGTAAAAAGGAGAAACTGATAATTTATAATACTCAGTATAGTCAAAACACTTCTGGTAACTATTGAATTACTGATTAAATACTACTGTTAGGTAAATAATTGTTGCGGAAGAGTAAATTGTAAACCTATATTAAATAAAATAGCTATGGTGTATGAAGTCCTATTATTAATCCTAGTTATACGGTGGTGTATCATTTATGACTTGGATCAATGAACCAAGGTAATGTTTCTAAAATTATCACAACGATAAAAATGAATCCACACTATCTATTCTTAAACTTGAGTGTCATTGCCCCAAACCTTTATTCCCCTTCATTTATTATCACTGCCTTTTCACTGTTAGTTTCTGTACTTGTATGTCTGAGTACTCTTAACTTATTTAGATATGTGGCAAGTTCTAACACTTTCCGCATAGTTATGCGGTAGAAGTATGAATGAATAACTAACAACCGAACACTTCGTTTCTCGTCTGAACAACAAATAATTTAGGTAGACCTGAGTTCTATAAAGATGACGGATCAGGAGACTATGTAGTGTGGTACTTATGTCTATGATTGTAACATAAAGAACACTCTTGAGTCTTCTTCACAGTCATATGATTTCGTCATCGATCGAAGGACATCTCTAACTTTTTCTATTCCATTATTTTTCTTCATTCGAACAGGTTTCTGTTGCATCCTCTGTTGTTCGTGTTACTGATACTCGTTCTAGGGAAGATGCAGCCAAAGAATTAAAAAAGTCCGACAAAGAAAGGTAAACATACAACTGTAGTCGTATAAATGCTACATCATTTCATTTTCCCTCTGCAGTTTAACCTATGTAGTGAAGTGGTAGCCGAGTAGTTAAAATACTTAACCTCCGTCCGTATGTCGTAGGTTTAAACCCCGTATTATTTATTTATTTATTTATTTAAACACATATATATTGGTACAAAAGGGCACCAGGTACATATGCGCCACACAAAATAATGAAAGTAGGAAGAGAAGGGATGAAAAGATAAGGCGGACTAAAATGTACAACCAGAAGACTCTTTCAAATAGGAAAGTAAGAACCATACTTTA
>NC_031496.1:5584021-5637060 GCF_000237925.1 Schistosoma mansoni
GATTGATTATTATCAATCTGGTCGATAATTTTATGGAAGTGCATCTGCGAGGGTTATCTATTAGTCCAGACTCCAATTCAGTGAGTTTTATGTTTACGAAACCGTGAAAACTTTGTTTTGCTTATAGTCTTTTCTATCTATAGCAGAAAGCAATATATATATATATATATATATATAGTAGTGAGCTGAGTTCTTAGCATTGTCGTCACTTGATTTGTGTGGGAGCTATGATACTGCCCGGGTGCCCAAACCGAAGCAGGTGATTTTCTTAGGGGGCCACACCCCAAGCCTTCGACCTAAAGATCTGACCCACAAGGCAGTAAAGCAACGTAAGATATAGTCCCATGATAGCCGGTCATCAACAATAGGTTCCTATGCCTTTTATTCCTTCGGGATCCTGGAGCCTATGTGCACCATTGGCTTGGAATGAGGGTTTCCCAACTCCCCTAGGTGGATACGGAGGATCCACCAACCCGGTTAGGGCGACGGATATTCGCTTTTCATCCTCTCAATTTCGTAAACAACAGTAATGCCACGAGAAAGCAGTGAGTAGGACTTCCTCGGCAGTGGCTATATACGTGTGGCCACGTGAGAGCATTTAAAGAGGAATAGCAGACTCTGCCCTGGTTCAGCCGAGGGCGGTGACCGGCTACCATGGGACTACATCTCTTTACGTTGCTTTACTGCCTTGTGGGTCAGATCTTTAGGTCGAAGGCTTGGGGTGTGGCCCCCTAAGAAAATCACCTGCTTCGGTTTGGGCACCCGGGCAGTATCATAGCTCCCACACAAATCAAGTGACGACAATGCTAAGAACTCAGCTCACTACTATATATATATATATATATATATATATATTGCTTTCTGCTATAGATAGAAAAGACTATAAGCAAAACAAAGTTTTCACGGTTTCGTAAACATAAAACTCACTGAATTGGAGTCTGGACTAATAGATAACCCTCGCAGATGCACTTCCATAAAATTATCGACCAGATTGATAATAATCAATCAAAATCCTTTAATGTAGGAATTACTTAGACGTTATTCACACGTCGTTGCACGTGCGTTATTCAGGAGCAGTGGTTTCCAAACTTGCGAATCGACTTTTCTTTTGTCCACCTATGACTACATCTTACGTTGCTTTACTGCCTTGTGGGTAAGACCTTTAGGTTAAAGGCTCGGAGTGTGACCCCCTAAGAAAACCACCTGCTTCGGTCTGGGCACCCGGGCAGTAAATCATAGCTCCCACACAAATCAAATGACTTGTGTGGTGCATATGTATTCGGTGCCCCTTTGTACCAATATTTGTGTTCAAATAAATAGGTAATTCTTAAAAAGTCTAGACAGAGGTATATCTCTGGTGTCCAAAGTGTTATGACATTTTCTGGTTTGTGAGAGTCCGCTCTAGTTTTCACAATTCAATCATGATATCTGAGTTTTTGGTTTGTATGCAAGTAAGTGAGAAAAGACAAACGTGTCATATGTATTTTATTGAATTGATTTACAGAAGTAAGAACACCGTGAATATTTTACTTGACATCGTTAGAGACTTTCTACTGTATTTACACGTTATCGACAACCTAATTAGACTATTTGCTTTGTACGTCATAGACTGTCTTGTGATGTTTGTGATGAGTTTTATATTTACTTTGGTGGATTGTGCCTACATGTTGGTAATGATTACAACTGAGAAACAAAAATTCAGTTTTCTGTAGTAAAATCCGTTGTCATTGTGAAATTCATTTTGGTTTAATTAGCCAAACATGAATTAATTCAATTAACAACTTAAGAGGGGATGCAATTGAATCTCGTTTTTATTAGCATCAGCAGCAATTTTCAAGTTATTGGCTTTGAAATCGTTTGAACTTTGCAAGTATTTTAATTGTGAATATTTTTATATGAAGTTTTTCATATTAATATCTAGAACTGCTGTTTATCAAAGCTGAATGCAGTCACCGATCTTCGTAACTGGTCATTTGTTTTGTCCATAATGTGTTGATCATTGACGGTTAGTACTCAGACGCTGTGACACTAGCAAGGGTGATATGTGTTCTTTTTATCAGTCAAGAATTCCACGTATATCTCATTAGTTTGCTCTGTCATGTATGATTTCATCAAAATTCTTTATAAGTAATGTGAAAATCGCCTAAAATTTCAAAGCATCATTTTATCGTCACATAAATACTGAGTGTAAAAGGCTCAGTATTGGAAAAACAAACAAACCAGTCAATAAATATGTGATTTATATTGTCTGAATATGTCTGGATGCGTTAAGTTGTAGCGAGCTAACGTCCAGATCATTTGATTTTCCAGACTTAAGTTATTATTTTCTCTCGTTAAGGGGAAACGCCGAAAAAACTTACTATCCGAGCACTTGACTATTTCACTCGTCCAAATGAAATTGCCACGACAAAATGTCGTCATATATGACTCAATTGACATTTAACAGTCGTGACCATCTGTATTCCCGACGGAGTGTTGTAAATTATGACCGCCTGGATGCCCTGTTAATGTATAACATGATAATACCGCCAATTAGAGAGCAGTGATTTATCGATCGGACCAATGACACACGAAACCCGTACGAGCAGTTTAGAGCACTTGTCAGTCCTGCTTTCTGCTTAGCCCAGCCAGTTAAGTCCAGAACACCAATCTCAGCCTCTGCGGTATGAATCATTATATTTCAAACATACTGAGTTTGTATACTAATCAGACAGACCACATCGTATCATAAAATTGAAAATAACATTTGTACAAAATTCAGCCAAATGTGGCTATGAATGTGGGAAACAGTAGTCAATAGATTGGGTATAACTCGAGAACGGTAAATCATATAATCATAGTTCATAGGTCAAAATAAAGCCTATGATAAGAGGAACAAGAATATGAATAGTTTAGTTAATTAACAATTATACAATAAAAATATATGTATTATAGTCGTTCATAAATAGTTCTCAAAAGTTACCATTCATAATTCTTATCGGGACATAGCATGGAGTATCTCTATACTTGTCATTTGGCGAATGTTCTTTAAAGAAACGCTGTCCTAGTTTAGTGGTTTGGCAGCTGTAACACTTAACTATTGAGCCAGTAGTTTGAATCCTCCTCTACCTTCCTTAATTTGGGTAACGGGTTACCAGCATTAATGTGTCTCAACATCATGTATACAAGCATGTACTTAATTACTAGGTTACATGAAAAGGTTGCTACCCGATAATGTGACGTTATAACTGATAGTTAACAATTAACGCCTTCGAGATTCTGTCATCAATATTTTGAAGTATCATTTACTTGGGGCGAAACTATTCACTATTTAGTGTCTAAGTAACGCATAAATGTTTGGTCAAAAATATTAAGCCCGTTAGTAAGGTTTTAAAATGACTGACACTAACGGGAGGCTACATGATATGACTCATTGCAAATCACACTGGTACAAACATACTCATTGTCTATAAACTAGGTTATTTTTGGTACATTTGTTGCCTGTCTGATTATGTGCCTCATCTGATTACTTTCGTACCACTTTGTCCATATTGATATAACCGAAAACACTGAATGGCCGTTTCTTACTGGTATGAGACTACTCAGCAGTGCACATTCACGATTCTGCATGCGGGACTCGAACCCCGGATCTTCGGTTTCAAGCGCAAACGCTTAACTTCTAGACCACTGGGCCGGCATCTCAACGGTGTTAGTGTCTAACTTCAATCTATCCATGGTCTTGAGCAACCCTTTATCTATCGTCTTAGGTCTGGGCACATAGGCAGTATCACAATCCACACAAATCAAGTGACTTGTGTGGTGCATATGTATTCGGTGCCCCTTTGTACCGATATTTGTGTTCAAATAAATAAATAAACTACCTGACACGGATTGGACCCCATTGGTTACGGCATCTCACGCGTGAAACTGGAGGTCCTGGGTTTGAGTCCCGCATTCAGAATCGTGAATGTGCACTGCTGAGTCGTCTTATATTACGACGAAACAGTTGTCCAGCGCTTCGAAGTTTTCGATGGTGGTCTAGCTTAGATCGGCTCATAAATTCGGCCATTAAAACTATTACAGTCTTCACAAACCCCCATCCTGATAAAAACCGAAAAACAGGTTCTTGTCTCTTTATTTCTGTTTTCTTTTTCGGACTAATTTGTTTTGATTTCTCACTACTGTTATGTTACACCTAGAACTATATCTCTATTGTCTGTATAAAAGCATTTATGCTCTCCTTTTTGTAGGTTTCATCAATTTAGTTGCCTAACAAGCAATCACAAGATACCTAGCTATTCTCTTATTTTCGAATTCAGGGTTCATTGGACATTCAAATATGTTTGTAGCAATTAATGCTGATTTCACGTGTAGAACACCAGACACATTTTTATTGCGAAGACCATTCTTATGTCTCAATTTTATCATTTTTGCACAAGTTCTGGCCTCAGTTGTTTGTACAAACATGACAGACACAAATGATACTGATTATGATCGGATAAATGGTAAGAATTTTTATTCCTACTTTGAAAATCACAGTTAATAAACCCATCATTATAGTAGTCTGGCTTACATTTGTTTTCCTTAAAAGAGTTTTGCTAAATATTATACTTCCCATTTATACTGTGATTACACTGCCATGCAATTCGGCTTATCGAAATAATTGTGAAATTTTTCAAAATGAACAAATCTTGATTCAAAAACAGTCTGATTCATATTTTAAACTCGCTCTCAAATAAAAGTCAGATTTTCCGAAAATATTGTTGTTTGATGCAATACTGGGCTTATTAATCCAACAAAAATAGAGTCAGACTGAGCTACGATTAAATGAATTAAGATTTCATTCCGCAAAGGCTGTAAATAAGTCGGATCATTTGAAAAAGAGATGTTCCCAGTAAATCCTTCACAACTACAACCTTGATTCATCAATGACCAATATAAATTGTGAGATTTCATAGTTACCTAAGTACCAATTAGTTAAAGATATTTTGTATTTGTGAAGATTTTCATCATGAGCTGACGTCATTTTGAAATACGCTAGAGATATGGAACTACTAAACAGTTCTTTTTAGTAATCCTCCAAATAATTCTTGTTCATGGTGAAAAGTATCCTCAAAACATACCATAAAGAAGCTTTTGTTTCAAGAAAAGCGGTCATCGGAATAACTGACTGAAAGAAAGTATGTTTTACATAATTTAGCTTTAAATTACTTAACAAATCACAACTACTGTTATTTTGTGGTTGTGCCATAGTGTTTTTCTGAGTGAAATACTTGACCTTATTGTTGGGTCTCGGTTGTGTACTGCTATCGTTTAACTACAAATTATGGTTAATCATAATGCAGATTGTTTACACAAGATGGCGTTTAAGCTGTTTTTCCAATATGATAGTCTACATTCTGGGTGCTCTTATAAGTTATCAACCTCTGAATTTAGTTGACATTTGTCATATGTGATGGAATATCTTTCTTGGATTCTAATGTTATCAAAAGACCAACTTGGTCTTAAAATTCAAACTGACTTTTTAATTGTTTTTAAACAATATAAATGACAATATGTCGTGATACTATTCATCATTTATATAAGGCATTTTTTAACAAATAGATAAAACTCTATATGTATTAAACTTAGCTATTTGTGTTAATGCAATATCAAATGAATGCAAAGATTAGCTTCCTAAACTAATCTAAAAAGTTTTTTACTTCAGTCAGACATTCGTTAATTGATATATATTAGTATTTACTTATTTTAACATCATCTAACTGCCTTGCGAATAGGCTTTTCTGTGTGTAAATATTAGTGTTTTACCCAGTCTTGAGTACATTTTAACTTCTCTAAGTATAAGACCATACCAGTTGTTTTAAAAAAATTTCATGGCATAAGTTAATACGATACGTAGATTCACAGAAAGTCCTCCAATAACCGGTATACTGTCATTTAATCATCATCAATATAGGATCTGGTTAGAGTGTGTATCGGTATGAAGTCGCAAATCGGGAGGGATTCAACAAGATGTAAAGCATAGAATGGGAAGCATTAAAAACAATAAAAATCTAAACATAAAAAGTGCTATTCCAAAGGATAAAATTAGGATCAAGGAATAAACGGTTAGAAACGATACTGAACTCGAAATTTCAGGGAACAGAAATTGGATGCCACTGAGCTGTACAGATAGTGTTGGCGCTCACTATACTTGCCTCTTTGTTGACAGATCAACCTTTCCCTCACTCCACAGGTGGCACAAATTGACACAAGATAGGAGAGCTTTTGCAAATAAGTACCGACCTTTTTTCAGACACCTGCCTACTAGGTTTGGTAAGACTTCAAAAATAAGTGAAGTGCTCGACGTTTCCGACTACTTCTCTGCCTATTGCCAGAGTATTCGTTGACACAAACCAGTGCGGAAGTAATATTTTCATTTATAGGGAAAAAACTTAGCGGGATGTAGATTGCATGAAAGCATGTTACGTGCAGGGTTATGTCAGTGTATGCTGACTGGCTATTTCCTTAACCAATCAGCGTTAGCGGACACTTGGCAAAGACTCAAGAATCTTCTTGTGTAAAAATTATAAATATACTAACGTTCTTCTTATTGTGATTCCTACCTTCGTTCAATCTTGTTTATTTGGGATATAATTACGTCACTGTCCAACCATGTTCTGATTTTGCAACTTGTTATATGAAGCAGTGTCCAAGAATACTGAGTCGTAATAAGAGAAATAGTAACAAAAACTCATTTCAAATATCTCTACAATGGTATTTTGGGTGTCCAAAAAGTAGCACTTCTTCGTTCCCATCGCTGGATGTGACTATGTCATTTACGCACTCTAGATCAAATAGGAAATCTTAGGGTAGGAGATCTATCCTCAAACAGTTTGGTGAAGTAAATAATCTCTATAAAACTGTCTACGACAAAGGTAATTGAAAATGGAGGAAAGTAGGCAGTCTTGATTTCGTCAATTCTGTTGAGAGTTCCTATAAACGTTAACTCGACCATTGATAATTTGGTAAAGAGTCTTCAAAAAGTTTATTTTGGTTTGTGGTATATCTTTCAGTGATAGAATGTATCGTAAGACACCTCAGTCAACGTAGTCGGTAGGCACATTTATTAGACCATAATGATATAACTCAGTGATTTATCCACCTACCTTTTCATTGTCCAAATGTAGGTTCAATATTTGTGATACTTGACTGTAAATAGCAGAGTAGTTTTTCTGTCTCTTTGTCAGTGAAAGTGTCTCAAATCTCAGTGAACAAACCTGTGCCTCATTAATGAAAGGATAGAGTAATTCAGATTATATGAAATGCGTGAAGAATATACCCCTTGTTTGGTTATTCTATGTATAACATTGCCTATATTATTTCAGCAAGTTCTTCAACAGACACACTAGGTAGTTTTATAGCTTAACAACTTAAAGAAAGGTCAAGTAAGCATTCATTTTGGTTACTACAATTATTTTCGTCGTAATCCAGCGAATTATCTTAATCTGTAGAATTTACGTTCTTCAGTCTGTAATTACTGTTTCATGTATGTTCAGCGTAGAGAGACCAAATGTATGTACTGAACACCATAAATAAGACGTAACATCAGAATATATTCTTACTACTTCAATGATACAAGCCAATATAATAATCAGGAAACTTACCACTAAGTGTTTGGCAATACTACTTATATATTTCAGGTATATATTCAGTTTCTATATGTTTGCGTTAAATATACTGGTCCGAATTCATTTATTCAAGAGCACTTGCGTCTAATTTAAAAATGTGCCTCGTTTGTCTAGTAGTGTCTGAACATTTAACTTATCAATTAGTTTTGATTTTCGTTTTTCATAACATTTCGTTTTTTGTTTTGCTTTTAAAAAATTATTTGGGCGTTCGTAGTTTACAACAAACCGAATGACAAGTCATGTTAAAACAAAATCTTACATGTAGAAAATTTACCGTTTAAACTAAAAATAAACGTTTACAAAAATTCGCTTTGTAAATAAAATAAATTTTTATGAGGAACACTAAATAGCTGTTCATGTTAGGTCTTTTTCATAATTTTTATTTAAAGAAACGCCTAAACTGTACTCATCTGTTGTCTGAAAATACACATATAATCTATCGGTTTACAACTTTACTTAAACATTGTTTGTGCTTGGTCATTTGTTTGTATGATGATTTGTTTAAATCCAACTTGTCTAAAAGTAATCGTGAGGGTATCACAGAGACTGTAGTGCCGGTTACTATGTTAAGCCCACATGACTTATTCTAGCTTCTTGACAGGCTAATTTATCCATTCTTCTTGAGTCACGTTTTCACCTTATTAATTATTCACTTATCAACCCTGACTGTTTTCATATGAGCGTATTTGAGTGTACATCTTATCCTACTGATCACATGTCTGTAGTTTATTTTTGTGTGACTATAAATATTGATTAATGCTTGATTAAATGGAGTTGACTCACACGCCATCTCCACTACACGTCATCTCGCTTCGCTCTCTTCTGTTCGCTTCATTCCTCTGATTGTCTGTTCAAATCAATGGGTGTAAAAAATGTATTCTAAAATCCGTTCTCTCATTTGACTTATTTTAATTCCGTTATTCACTAATGCGAATTAAGTCGATAATTATATACGAGGATAACCAGGATCTATATTTCGATAACAATCATACGTACGATCTAACTGGAGTCAGATCTCGGGCCACGAAAAGACATTCGTGAATGTGGGTTTTGTGTTTTTCGATGATATGCATAAATGCGAAAATTGAAACAGTAACCATACTCTCTCAGATATTAAAATTTTCATCACCTTGCGTTACAATTAGGTGCATTTTTTCAAGATGACTTGGATGACTAGACGTGAATGCCAAAACAGGTGCTTTTTCTAAATATGTTATAAATACCATTAAGTATGTCGAAATTACATGGTATAATCTGCCACACCGTTCAGTAAAATGTTGATCCAAAGTAATTTTTTCTAATAAGTAGTCTAGAAATGCATTTCTCGTTATACAAAATGACCGTATTTTCTCTCCCATAGATTATCCTATATTACAACAATCAGTGTAATTAAGTGAATTAAGGTAGTGTAAAATTTATGTTTTGCTTTCCTAGAGCATAATTTGTTTTTTTCTAATTTTTTATTTCGAATTCAGATAATTTGTTTATTTTTTGAGTCGTTCCCGTTGTCTGGTCATTAAATCTGTAGTCGGGAAATATGAGATTGTTAAATGAATTAGTCTCTGTATCTGAATGATTTGTGAGTTGTATAAGATCTTGCGTTTTATCTCAGAAATAAACAAAAACTTTGAATTGTTTATTAGATAGTTGTACTTCGTACATGTTAACATTAATCAGTAAAAGAAATACATATAACTAAAATTCGAACAAGTGTTGTTGAGCTCCTTAGCCGAAGATATTTGCAATCATGAACTGCAGTGATAGATTACAAATTTGTTCATTCGGCTGTTGGTCTCAGTTTAGTTAATGAAGCGTAAGTCTATCCCGTCATCTAATGAGTCAAATTAGTCCCTTTTTACAGACGTAATGCTCAGAATTGAGCTGTTTAATTTTGCTAGTGGTAGTTGTCTCTTGCTGTAAAGTGCTGGCAAGCGTTAAATCCAACCTGAATGTCTAATTTGGTAAGTACAACCTACTTGTGATGCTATGTCACATAGATTAGTGGGGAAAATTATATTGTGATCAATAGACTTTGGCTAGTATTGTTAACTCAGACAAAGCTATCAGGTGTTCCATTTGTATGGTTTCGAAGTTCGATATGTTTTACATTGATGGATGCACTAATAATTTATGATGTATCCAGGTTTAAACTCAGCTCTTATGTGTACAGGACATTTTAAAATTGATCTCAGGAACTTTAAAATAGACGTCGAGCATGTCACTGTTAATCCACTAGATCAGAGCTAAGAGTTAATCATAATCGTCCTGAATTCTCATCAAGATAGGTGTATTTTACTTCATCTATAGACTTTTATTCACCATACTTCATGTATTGTACGAACTTTTTTGAAATATATGTATAGATCACTCGGCAGAAAGTGGTTGGACTGACAGTTCAAAAAGAAATATGTGTATATAGAGGTTAATAAATCTAAATATAATTCTTCCTATGAAGAAATACTTGACCTTCTACTTTATTCAAACCCTTCGAGAGTCTAAGTTTTTCTAGTAAATTACTTCAAATAAGTTTTTACACTTAGTTATGCTTTCCAGTTCTCTCTTTGATATTTATTATATTACTTATCAAGCTTTTTCCTATCTTCCTGTATATTACGCAGTAATAGCCACCATTATTCGATTCAAAATTTATATATCTTTTAAAACAAGACGATTACCTATTAATCTGACTATTGAACTGATCAACCTTTGTTTTTGAAGAAAAGAAACTAAATTTATGGGTTGAAATGTATATTATTGTAATTTTCTCTGTTTTCATTTTGTTATTAAATTGGTATAAGGCTAAGTCAAATCAACTTTCTATTTAGGTGTGGCTTGAAGTTTTTATGGTGTTTGTAAACAGATTTCATCGTGAACGCGAAAGAAAAATGTAGTAGTATTAGTCGTTGTCGTAAACGCGAAATAGTGTGGGGACAACCCATTCATTGTTTGATGGAAAATTACAGTTCTTTTGTAAAATGTGAAAACCATATATTAAATACGTTGGCAAATCTTCCACCCATTGTCCTTTACATCCTTCATGATTCTTCCATTCCTCAATTCTTTTATGTCTCTCTGTTTTTAGTGCAATTTTCTCAACCTTTTTTGACAGGCATTCAACTTCCTATTGGTGTTACGTACTACTTATGTCGAGAGACATAAGTATCATACACTACGGTAGTAGTAGAAGTAATAATAATACTATATCGCCAATGCAATTCGATTTGGGACTGCGTTTTTTGAAAATGGAACAAAAATATAAACCAACAAGTCGAAGGCCTGCAGAAATGATTGTAACATTGAGCTTTTGGTTTGGTTTATATGTAGCCTAAAGGAGGTATTTTGCGCGCTGGGGGGGGAAATTTTATGGGTGGTGTGCGAGAGACCTAGTGACTGTTTGTTGCCTACATGTAACACTGCTATGAAAAGCATTTTCTCAAGATCGCATAAATTATTCATTGTACTGTTATGAGTTTTGAATGATTAATATCAGTTAGATTTGAATTGTTTTGGATGTTTTTGTATTGGTTTGTGCGTATTTCAGTAATAAAAATTCATATATTTTCGCTTCGAATTTATTGAAAAGAAATTTAGTGTGATAAAAGGCATTCATTTTATAGTTAAAGCATAATAGGAAACATGGTATAGTAGTTTAGTGATTCAAGGAATTAACTTGATCCGTGAATTTGATGTTAGAATAATGCTTCACTTTATTCTGGTCAAGTAGCAAACATATCACTAGTGACTTACCCAAAATACATAATTAAGTTCTTAAATATGTGAATAAATACTTCATTGAATATGGTATGTTGCTTCTTTGATCTTTTTATTTTTTTGTCGTTTTCTGTTTAGATGTCACTAAAGCACTTCCAGGTCACCAGTCGTCTACACGTTTTGAGGTAATTCTAATGATTTGTGTTATTTTTATAAAAATAATTACTTAGTTTTTGAGATGTGTGTAATTGATTGTGCCTTTTATTAACCAAATCCATTTTTTTAGTTCATTTTATTGTTCACGTTAACACTTAGAAATTATTTGGTATGTTGTATTTTGAGTATGGTAGAAAGGAGGATCTGTTGAAACGTACTAACTGTACATCTATCCAGTGATTTTAATTTATAATAAATGGAGAAGGTTCCAGTACTACTGAAAAAACTTGATGGTAAACATATCCTATCTACAATTTTTTACGAGTTTCATAAATCTCGCGATCATTCTAATTATATTTATGTAATAAAGATTAAGGTCATCTTGGTTATTGTATTTTTTTATTGTTATTAGGATTATTATTAATGTGCCTTTATTTACTTTAGTGATATTTAAGATGCTAATATTCTTTTCTAAGTGTTACAGTTTATATTTTATTTGTTTATTTAAGCATAACTATTCGTTCAAAAAGTCACTGAAGTATGTATGCATCACATAATAAAAATGACAATGTGAAGAAATAGGGAAAGTAATATAAGTATAATCAAAAAAGAACAGAAATGAATAGAAATTAGTGTACTAGAGTGGAAAAAATGATAATAATGGGTGAAGCAGACCAGTTAAAAATATACAATTAGAAAAAACCGTTTTAGTTAACGAAGTTCCTGTCACTTATATGAAAAAGTAAAAGAAATTCACTGCAAGACTGCCACTGGTTTTTATTCTGAGCGATGTCTGATTATGTCTTAAGCCACTGTTAAATGGAACAATTGATACTGGCCAAGGAGGATAGAACAGTCTGGTTGATGTCTCCGGGGCAGCGAACCAGTTGAACTGTTCTTGAAAGAACTCTATCCATCGTCTAATACGTCGATACATGTCATTAGTTGGCATCTTATCAGCTTCACAAACTGTTTCACTCACAACAGACGTCTTGCAGCCAGTGACTGGGATGAGTTAAAAGAGCTTTCGGAAGTTACCAGATGCAGTTGCTGCTTTCAACTTGCTAGCACGTTTTAACCGCCAGGCTTGTCGATCCGTACGCAAACTTTTCATAACTTCGTTACGTAATAATCTACGTTTATCGTCAAACTCGTGGTTACTCAGTAACCTGACGTGCCTCGACGAATTGTAAGGAGCCTCTAAACCCATTGCTAATAAGCGGAACGTTTCACGAAGCCACAAGAGACTTCACTCGCCATTTTCATGGGATCATGCAATTGCAGTCATCGCTCATCTATACCTTTCAGTGGGCTAATAGCTAGTCTCAGACCTAGCTGGATTTGATACTTAGTTGCAACAAAAGCTGCAGCAAATTCGTTTATATCGATCTGTTTGGTGCGATCAATTTGTTGGCCACATTTGGAAACCTTCGTTCAGCTCCCAAATATTTCATGCCTTGGAAGTCTCTGATATCGATAAATACTGAATAGATGTCAAGAAGAGCAGTCTGAACTCAAATTTGTTTAGAATAATATGATTTAAGAAATGTGAAATTTATGTTGATGTCTATAAAATAAGTTTTATCAAAGAAAATTTCGTCATTCAGTTCCGTTCATTTTGTAAATAGACATTTTTTGTTGAAGTTTCAGTTATCATCAAATGATATTATCTTTGAAAACACGTGGAGATATAGGTCATTTCCAGGTATAAAAATACCGGTTCTTCGTTCCCCTTATCCAACTTTTGGATCACCATGGCCATTACCATGGAGTTGGTCATCATCTTCATGTTATTATAATGTGGATATGAAACGATTTCATTTTGAATTCCATACAATTTCAAATGAGATTCTACAAGTAGGATGTTTCATTCTAATCTGTTAAACATTTTACCTTATTCTCTCCATCGTTTGCTTATACTGTTTGTTTATTTGATAAATACTGGAGTTATAGTTAATATCATAAATCATTTTAGGGCCTCAGCGTTTGAAGAATGATAATCCTAGGTACCAGATTCTAATATTGACGGTTTATCTAATTTTTCAGTCCTCTTTTTCACTCAAAACGTTTACAAAAATTTGAATTAGTAGAAATAATGATTCAGTGAAAGACTTGGGCTCCATACATATCGTTTGATTTCATTGTCTCTGATTACATCTGAACTTTATTTGATACCATCTATAAATAAATGAATGAGAGCGGTATCCAATGAAATAAATTTTAATTGAAAATACAGATAAAAGACTTTCATTTAGGGGATGATCATCTTACTTTTATGAGGAGTGTAAAAGAAAGCTACAGCGGGATTGCGAACGGCTTCTATTTTGTTTGATCTCAAGTGGCGAATCAGAATGGACTGAAAGATATACATAAGGGTATAAGGGATATACATAAGCGAATGTCCGGCGCTTTAACCGGGTTGGTGGATGTGGAGGATCCACCTAGGGGAGTTGGAAAACCCTGATTCCAAACCAATGGTGCACATGGGCTCCAGGATCCTGATGGAACCAATGGCGTATGGACCTATTGTTGGTCACCGGCTATCATGGGACTGCATCTCCTCACGATGCTCCACTGCCTTGTGGACTAGACCTTTAGGTCAAAGGCTTGGGGTGTGGCCCCCTAAGAAAACCACCTGCTTCAGTCTGGGCACCTGGGCAGTATCACAGCCTTCACACAAATCGAATGAGATTTGTGAGGCGCATATTTATCTGGTGCTTTTTGTACCAATATTTATGTGTTTAAATAAATAAATAAATAAATATACATAAGGGTTGATACGACTCAACATCAGTCCGAGAGGTTACACCTTTCCTCAGCTAAACAATTAAGCCCAACCAGTGAAAACCCCGAAACATTGAAATTATTTTTGTCAACAGTAGTGAAGTACTATATAAGAAAATGCGAAGAAAACTACTATAACTAAAGAAACAGGATGTATATAATTAAAAAATTAAACAGATGTATTACAACACAGTTTCAAAATTATTCGACAAGCAAGTTGACAGAATTTCAAAAATGAACCATCGGGTTTTAACTCAATCGCCTAATGATGACATGCTTCTTTCAAGGCTCAAATGTCCTCAATTCTACCTCATATCGTATTGTGGATGTACATTGCTGAGAAATTCTTTAAAAAATAAAAATAAACTACTGTTTATTGGTTTTTGATTCTTCTAGGTATCTGTTTATCTTTTCTAATGTATATTAGTAAGAAACATGAAACCAAGTAGGTCTAAACTTTTTATAGTAATCTTAAGTCAGCATAACAACTGTTGGAAACCGCGTAGAAAACCAAGCAACTGTTATTTAAGTATTTCGAAATTCCTTTACTTTGCATACACTGACAAGTTTTTTACTATTGATTTAACTCTAAACATTGTTGGGTTTACGATGAATTTGTTATAAGCTCCAAGTAGTAAAGTCTTATTTCAATGAAAATATGACATTAATTTGTTCAATATTGTATTGACCTTTTAACTGATATAAACGTCAAATTATGACCATGTATTATGACATGTAACATGAACCCATTATCTAATAATTATCATTTTATATTGCCTACAGGTTTTGTTACTGTTGAATGATGAATACACATCAGTACATCAATCTCTTTTCTCTTTCTAGTCAGCTGTAAATCGATATACATATATGATACAAAATAAGCTTGGTTTTTCTGTGTACCCAAAAGTTTGGCAACATAATGAAAAGAATTTATTCAGTCATTTCTCTGATAATTATCAGTCGACATGTGAGAATTCTCCTGTAAAGAGAAATCACGATTTTCGCGGCAGTAGTTGGGAAATAAATCCATCATCATTCCGAGCAAATCGTCATTATTCAAGTACTACTAATAATCACTCCCATGATGCTAATTTAAAAACTTCAAATGATATATCTCATAATTTTATATCTGAACAAATGTCTCATTTAATTCGCAAGTACAAATTATCTGAACACAGTACACGACGTAGAGGAATTCAAAAATCTGCTTTGTTGCATGTGATAAATCCTGATTCAAAATTGCCGCATGTTAATATGGATGAATCTTGTGAGTTATCTATATATCATAATGTTTTGTCATTAATGTATTATAATCATTTGTTCAAATAAAAAAACTATCGAAAATTAAAAATTTCTGTGAGGTCGATCAACAATACTCCCTAGCTACTCAATTGTGGTGCACCTCTAGAATTCATAAAATGAAGACAGTAACTTTTTACCGCCATCGAAAACTGTCAACTTTTGCTATTGGTTTACGGTAATTTCTAATTACGAACTACTGAAATCCCGTCTAATGCAAACAGGATCTTATAAAAGCTCAATATATCGGGCGACCGACATACAACACTGACAGCTTTCGCCTATATATATATATATATAGCAGGAATCATGAACGTTGGGAGGTAGAGTAAAAATTCACAAATGAAATGTAAAAACAGGCAATTATGTAACGCCAAAGGTCAGTACGGTGATATGAATCGGCAAAATGCTCTCGCAGTTATTTTCACACATCAAAGCTATCATTCATTGATAAAAATATGAGATAAAGCTGGTCTTTCTAGCTAATATCTAGATAAGCCTTTTATCCAGAAGCCAATGAACGATATTTTAAAGAAAACGTTTTTTTGTTTAAGAATTGATGGATTAAAATGAAAAAAAATACTACTATTGAATTCTTATCACAAGTACCGCCCAACGAACATCATTGATCTCACTTTGATGGTATTGAGTTCTCTCCATTTTTAAAGAGTACAACACCACTATCATCCAACAGAAATATTGTTCTGTTGTTACGTAATCCCGACAATAGCAAACTAACCATTGCTTTCATTTCATCATTCCTTCAACTGATTTGTTTTTTATTTGTAAATGGTAGTCTATCATTAAATGTTTTTGTTTGGTGTAGTTAATGTAAATTATTTCTCAGTTTTTAAAATGATTGCTCTTATTTTTTATTATTTCAGATATCCTATGTGTTTCAGGAAATGGTATTTTTATTATTGCTAATGAAACATGGGGGGCTTTAAGAGGCTTAGAAACACTTAGTCAATTAATGTGGACTATAAAGGATCAGTCTCATGTAAGTATCTTGGTTGAATTCATTTCATTGTTTTCTTCATTTTGCTTTCATTATTCACTATTTTTAAATGATGAGTTTATGTTGTTCCGATTCGTCTAAACAAATTGGAATTCTGATATACGTGAATATTATGCACTTCTTAAATGATGGTAAAAAAAGAGTATGCCTAAATGAACAATTTTTAATGTTATACATAACGTTAATGAAATTCTATAATTTGTTTACTGCCGATAGTTGCGACTATAATTTACAAGCATAGAGTGTGTGTACACAAGTCTATTCTGCGCATTATTATTGATTGGACATTTTGAACAAGATTGTTTTTGAGGTAGTTAACGAATAGGTATGCATTTTAAAGCTTATTTTATACAATTTTAGAACATTTATAAATCTTAGGTAGTTTGTGTGGATGTGTATAATTTAGAGCTCGAGTTAATCATGTGCTGATTCCTACTAAAAAACCACGTTCGTATGCTCCTCAACAGTAAAAGTGGTCAGAGAACTGGGAGAAAATCGACTCAATGTAAGGCATGGGTAACCGAAAATGGATTTATAAGATCCAAACAGTCAGCTACAACGTAGTGTAGTGAACAGAACACGACTGGGGACAATCGAATGTATTTAAGCAAACATTACAGACTATCTCAGTAAATTCTGATAACCATACAATGAACAGTTAATTTGCAAAATAACAACCAATTGTCTCAATCTTCACTGTTTCTTCTGTAATTCCATTGTTCATGCATTTTCCTACCGATTGCGCTTCATTTCAGTTCTTTCCTTATCGGTCTTCTGCCAAAATACATTATATGTCTGACCAACACTATATAGTACTTATATGGATATAAGTAGACCACACCACAGTAGGACCAGGCACATTTATGCATCGGTCTAAGTTGCCATATCTTATTAGCACAACAAAATTAACACCAAATTCATAGAATCAGTTACCTCAATGTTGTTAATATATAAAAGAAAGATTGTGTATAAGGATATAATGCAGGGAGACAGAATTAGTTCGTAGAACGAAAGGTATAGAGCAATTTTAATCTCACGGTTTGAGAGAAGACAAAAAGTGAATACACCTACGCCATTGTGATCGATTTTGAGCCATGTCATCCAAAGGCTCCAACTATTGGTTAGGACAGTCGCACGGACCCCAACCAAGTAGTCTGCATCTACCAACATGGTTCAGACCAGAAGTTAGTGACTTTGAGGACTGATGCCACGTTTCGGTTTGACCTTCCCTAACTTTCCTCCATCCGTCTCCAACACTAGTCAGCATTGCGCGTCGTGCTATTTGGTTTTCAGGCACACGTAATTGTGACCCAACTATCTCAGTCGATTAAGATTTACAACACCATCAATTGATTCATGATCATTCCCCAATAACCTGCGTCTAACCTCACTATTACTTACCCGGTGATCCCGGCAGATGCTGGCAATATTTCTAAGACATCCGCAATCAAATGCTAGTAACTTGCGAGTATTTTCTGCTCTCAATGATCACATTTTGTAGCCGTAAAGTAGAACAGGACGAATCGTTACTCAGTATTTTCGTTTTTTAATTGATAGAGAGATATCTCACCTTCGCCATAGGTGACTCAAGTTAGCAGAAGCTAAACGAGCTTTCTGAATCCATGCAGAGATTTCGTCAGTTACCAACCTATTAGGCGCTGATCAGACTTCCAAGATAAGTGCAGTTGTCCACGCGTTTGACTACTTCACTCCTTATCCTTAGTTCAGGTGTTGACGCAGACCCGTCCTGAAGCAACAGCTTGCATTTAGAGAGGGAGAAACGCATTCCAAATATCCTGGTATTGTTGCTCAGTGCTGCAAAAAGACTGCATTTTTATCAGCATCTTCACCAAATAGGACTATGTCATCGTATTCCAAGTTGATAAGTAGACCTCCTGGAAGGAGGTCGATTCCTGAGAATTCAGTCAACGAGAATGTTATTTACACTACAATAACAACTAAAGAAGCAAATTTTCATAACCTAGATTCAGACTTTGCTCACTGTGAATTTTAGATCTAAAGAGTTGGAGTTCATCGAAAAAAAGTTTATTACTGCTTATTCTTAGTTGCTGCACAGGTAACCAGGGTAAATCACAATAGGAATAAATAACATAGTTCCTAAAGTTCTAATAAGAAACAATAGTCAGTTAGGTTTAACTAATTTGGGAGTGAGACAGAATTTATCGATGACACTATATGATGGTCTCAAAACATTATTCATTGTGGGTAGATTGAACACTCGATTCCTACTTAGTTGTCTGAAAGCAACACGCTCACTATAACTGAGGGTCTTAGTTTTGATCCCGTATATGTTCTAATATCTGACGAACGGTCATTGTGTGAATAGATTCAATCTTTGGTTTGCAGTGCTATTCGATTTTTAATCAGTATTCATTTACAATCATCCGACTTTTACCTTCAAGTTGTGAAAATTGTTTCCTACTTTCCTTTCATTACTATTTTTCTTACAGGTTTTTGTTAATCAAACGTACATTGTCGATTACCCCCGTTTCAAACATCGTGGATTAATGATTGACACTTCTAGGCATTTTATAAGCAAATCTGTTATT
The DNA here is from genome assembly GCF_000237925.1 of Schistosoma mansoni. NCBI lineage: Eukaryota > Metazoa > Platyhelminthes > Trematoda > Strigeidida > Schistosomatidae > Schistosoma > Schistosoma mansoni. The sequence goes on from NC_031496.1 coordinate 5,603,209, forward strand.
TTATTGAACTTGGTAAGCTTGTTTTTATACTTTTATCCAGCATCGTCGGTTGTAAACTTATAGCTTACTAAATGATATAGTGTCTATTACAACTGTTGGGAGCCTAAATTCCGTCTAGCAGTAACTTAATCTGTAAAATGTTGTGCAGTATTGCGAATTGATTGAATTTAGGGATAGACAACATTGGTTGCTACCCCAGTAGTGTTAAGGTTGAGTGAGCAGTCATCGGGAGACTTAAATCTCTTATGTTTGGTTTAGGGGTGGTAGTGAGTACATACTACTGAGGGTCTCCACACTAGCTTGAAGCAGTGCCTATTAGTTTTCAATGAATGTATAATTATAAAATCTAATAATCTCCACAATCTCCAACGTTAAAGAATTACAGTAATTGTAGAATCTAATGAATTTCTCGCAATTAATCAAATGCCACGTGTCTTTTAAATCTAATAGTTAGTTTACTAGATCTGTACTTTGGAAGTTTGTGTCTAATTTTCATCCACTAGTTCGTTTATTGAAAACCGATATTACCACTTCAGTTTATACAGTATTGATGTATCTTATCTTCACATTAGAAGTATTCTATTCACTAAGGTTCATAAAAATTTTTAAATAGACAGGACTGCAGAGGTTAGATGAACGGAAGTAAAAGTTTATGCTTCGCATTTCAAAACGTTGAACATTTTTTGTCTTCCTAAGTCTATTGATTTCTGCAAGATTCAGATGTTTATATTTCTAATTATAATGTCACTGAAGTAAATGCTTGACATAAACTGTATTTTTGTTTATTGTTTCTTCTGACTAAAACAAAATACATTTTGACAATATCTTGTCTATTCAAAATGTTCATATAAAGCTTGCTTATTTTGATTGACTTAATACACTGAAATAAATTATGTATATCCCTAGTCATTTTTTTTAATATACTATAAACTTTGACTTTTGAAAGCTATCCATTTACTTCATAATATGTATTTATCTTTCAATGTAAATATATGTTCGTTTCAAATGTACAATATGTTAATAATATATTGTCTAAATGGAAGGTGCACCATTATACTGATATGATATTGTGAATTACTGATAACTGAGAAATATGACATTAGTTACTTTGCTCAAAGATCATAAAGTATTTTTTGAATAGTATTATATAACGTTTGGCTTCAAGTATAAATTTACATCTGCATTAGGAGGATCTGATGTAGATGTAAAGGCAAGGATTGACAAAGCAGCGGTAACATTCCCACAACTGAAGGACACATAGAACTCTAAACAACTGTCAGCCAACACCAAAACCAGAATTTTTAATACTAACGTCAAGACAGTTCTATTGTACGAAGCCTGAACTTGGAGAACTACTACAACTATCATCAAAAAGTACAAGTATTTATAAACAGTTGCATTTGCAAGATACTCAATGTCCGTTGGCCGGTTACCATCAGCATGAACGTACTGTGGGAGGGAACAAACCAACTTCCGGCCGAAGAGGGACTTGGAAAAAGACGCTGGGGGTTAATAGTACATGTATTACGGAAATCATCAGTGCCACGAGGCAAGCTCTAAGGTGTGAAATCCTGAAGGCGAAAGGAAAAGGGACAGATCAAAGAACGCATTACGTCGGTAATTGGAGGCAGATATCAAAAGAATGAATAGGAATTGGAAACAGTTCGAAAGAAAAGAGAATGGAGGACAGAGTTGGATGAAGAATGCTGGTGGGCAGCCTATGCTCTTCCACAAGGCGTAACCGACGTAAGTAATAAATTTTCTGCATCTCGTGGCTGAGATGTCTCGAATCTGGCCAACAGTAGCAACCAAACTTAAGTTAATCAGAAATCGTTTTAAACTGTAGGTTTAGTTTTAATTCAGTGTCATCATATAATTGTAAACTGATATTTACTAACTTGTATTTTTTTTACTTAGTTTTTAATATATTTTACCTCATTCATTTTGTAATCCTAATAGAATATAACTTGTCCTCAATTTTAAAACATTTGCTCTTCTGAACAACATAGTTTTATGTTTAGAGGAATGACAGACGTTTGCAATAAGAAATTCCATTTTCTTACATCTAGTCGATTCTGAATACCGAATTAATGAGAAAATAGTTTTTAAATCTACCTATCGGATTCTAATTAGTCTACTTTGTGTTTCAATATTTTACCTTATGGAGGAAGTAAAAACCGTAGGAGTTCACATGAATCAACCTGACTGATATATATTTAAAAGATGGTTGTGCCTCTTAAAAATTGACCATATGTCTAATCAAGTGATTAATCCAAAACAACATTCATGGTAATAAAAGTAACCCTTTCAATTTAGTCTATTTTTTCTCTCTCTTATTGTAAGATCTTTGTAATCAATGTTAAGAAACCAGCCTGGTGATTTATTCAATTACATATTTATATTTTGTATACATTTCGTTAATATTTTGATTTTGGATATACTTTCTATCTTCTTTAGGAAGCTATGAGTTATAATAAATTAAATGTTTTACATTGGCATATTGTGGATGACCAGTCATTTCCATATCAAAGTGATGTATATCCTGAACTTTCAGCTAAAGTATGTTTTGTTTGAGAATGATAAGTTTTTTGCAACTAGAAAAATAGATATGCTTTTATATATGATTAATTATCAAATTTGTAAAATGGACCTTTTGTAACTTTTGGGTGATTTTCATTTCTTGGTGCAATTGTGGTGTGTGCCATTTATACGGATAGTAGTATCAGGAATCGGAAGTACAATTCTTGTTGATAGAAGAGGAAAATGAGAAGAAAAGAAGAAAAACAGCGCAGTCAATGTAACAACAGGAATGGAAGAACGGTAGAGTTTGTAAGAGACAGCTCAAATATGTACAAGTAGTGTATTTATTGTACTGTTTACTGTTTACAAATGCAGCGTTTATTTTATATAAAACAGTTGATTTGCCCATGAACAGATCTTCGTTCGTTAGCCTATCGTATAATGTGTCATTGAAACTAAATAGATGTTTCATCTATTACGAGACTACTTCGTTATGTGCACCGACCGACCTCATGCGAGACAAATTTTCTGGCCCTTCGTGCCTCACGGAGGGTGAAGTAATTTAAACCATGAAATCGACATCCGAACATCTACATTTTCAGCTTCAATTAATTCGTAATATGACGCGATTCTTATGTAATATGTAACTTTTATTCCTGAAAAAAATCGTTTCAGTCTCTCCCTACGACTATTCTTCTCTCATTTTAATCTTGTTTGGTGACTGAGCAACAATTTTCTTTTTAGGAAGAATAAGTGGCTATCAGTATTTATCCACAATTAATTTCTAAACTATCAGTGATAAGGTTTTTATCGTAGTGGATGAAGTTTGCTTCTTACCCTTTAATACTACTGCTCCCATGTCGAGTGAACTGCTGCCTGTATTATTATCTCACAAATCATTGCTTTTCTCAGTCTTACCATAACCAGTTTTAAAAATTTCAATTGCTTGGATCCTCATTTTTTTTCGGTATTGTTAAAACGTACTTGTCTGTTAGCGTAAATTGGTTTAAGTATTACATCTCATAATTTGTCTGACTGTTGTCCATTGGTCATTCACTGTAGCACCGTAGCTTCTTTTTTCATAGCAACATACGTGTAATTTCTTTAGGTTGAAATATTATTAAATTAAAAGGGTCGGTTAGTGAGGTTTATATTTACCGTTTGATAATTTTGAATAATTGCACTTTAGCTACAGTTTTATCCCTTGTGCGTGTAACATTTTATTGTTCTCATAATTTATTACCATGTACACGTGTTTGTATGTCTGTTCTGGGTATTTCTAGGGTGCTTATCGAGAAGACTTAGTTTATACATCGAAAGATATCAAAGAAATTGTGGAGTTTGCCCGATTTCGAGGCATTCGTGTTATTCCTGAATTCGATATACCAGGTATTGTTATTTTTCAGATACGCATGTTATACCACCCACTTTATTATTAATTTATGTACTAAGTTTCTTTTAATTTTTAGTTTTCATATATTTACTTGAAATAACAGGGTTTTCAATACTTTCTTGTTTCTCCCACCAACGAAATGCTCTAAATTTACATGTTCTTGTTTTACTTCACTTAAATTTTAGCTTCTGGTATTCTAAGGTGTTGTCATACATTTCTGTTCACACTCTTTTTCTATTTAAAACACATAGATAAATACACATAATTTCAATACCAAGCAATAAAACTTCATTTTTTAGCCTTGATATTTTGAGTTTTTCTAATCACGACTGGTTATTTTTCAGTGTATCTGTTTTTCATTTTTCAACCTTTTTTATATTATAATGCATTTTATCAACTCCATGGACACCTACTTTGAAGGCAAACCCATTTAAAACCTAAACGATCATTATTTAACTTTTCCCGTGAACTTTGAGTTTGAAAATTATATTTTATTGATCGTTAAATTCAACCATGACATACAGATTTGTGTGTTAAATTGTGAAAATCAATTACCTATGGGTTAATTTCACTCCATCACTATCCAAAGTTTTTGATACATTGTATATGGTATTTCAACATTCAGTCAGCAAATTAAACATTAAGTCCTTATACAATGCAACAATGACTTTACCTTTCCATAAATAGCCTTACTTACTTACTTACGCCTGTTACTCCCAATGGAGCATAGGCCGCCGACCAGCTTTCTCCAACCCACTCTGTCCTGGGCCTTCTTTTCTAGTTCTATCCAGTTTTTATTCATTCTTCTCATGTCCGTCTCTATTTCTCGGCGTAATGTGTTCTTTGGTCTTCCTCTTCTCCTTTGACCTTCAGGATTCCATGTGAGGGCTTGTCTTGTGACACAATTAGGTGATTTCCTCAAAGTGTGCCCAATCCATTTCCATCGCTTCTTCCTCCGCTGGAATCTGGTTTGTTGTCTCCCACAGTAACTTGTTGCTGATAGTGTCTGGCCATCGGATCCGAAGTATCTTGCGTAGACAGCTGTTAATAAACACTTGTATCTTCTGGATAATGGCTTTCGTAGTTCTCCACGTCTCCGCCCCATACAATAGAACTGTCTTGACATTTGTATTGAAAATTCTAACCTTGGTGTTGGTTGACAATTGTTTTGAGTTCCAGATATTCTTCAGTTGCAGATAGCCTGCTACTCATCAAGTAATGAAGTTAAAGATTCCTTATATATTCGTAGTATAAAATTACAAGCGATTCTCTACTGTTATCATCATTTAGTTGTGGTTCTTTTATATTTAAGTCTTGATATAGGTGTAAATCAGTATCTAAACGACCCTCAAGACTTTACTTTTTTCCATGATATAAAGACTTCTAAACATTCTCTGCCACAATAGGTTGCTCCTGATGGAATTTGGTCAACGAACATTGAGTATCTTGCAAATGCAACTGTTTATAAATACTTGTACTTTTTGATGATAGTTGTAGTAGTTCTCCAAGTTCAGGCTTCGTACAATAGAACTGTCTTGACGTTAGTATTAAAAATTCTGGTTTTGGTGTTGGCTGACAGTTGTTTAGAGTTCTATGTGTCCTTCAGTTGTGGGAATGTTACCGCTGCTTTGTCAATCCTTGCCTTTACATCTGCATCAGATCCTTGTTTATCGATGATATTAACCACCTTCGTAAAATTTACGTGTCTTCTAAAGCTTCTACATCAACTGTTTATGTTTGTGCTCTCTGTTTTGTATTATAGGATCTTTCCTTTACCCATGTGTGTGTTTAAGCCTTCTGCTTCAGAGGTTGGTGCTACACTGCCTGTCTTCACATGGATTCGTCTCTGTGTGGAATAAAAGAACTAGTTTGATATAATTTAACTTGATTTAACAGATTCGTAGATAATCCTCACAACTAAATGTTTATATTTTACATTAATTGGACTAATAGTGCCAAATAATGGAATCCAATTTATGTATTTGTTCATTTAACGAACTCACCATCTAGGTTTATACCTGCATCCCAGTGTTGATGCTCTTATAAAGACTCGAAATCAGTACCAGTACTGTTCGCTCCAAACCCCATCGTGTTATTCACTTAGCTACTGCGTTCGAATAACCAGTGGCTTGTGCAATGGGGTTGAATTATAATTCCTATATGTTGGTTATATGAATCTTCGCATTGAACTCTGCCCAACTAACTGTCTATGGAGCTGCACTCCCTATTCTGTTGGTTTTTACGGTCCAGCACCTGACATGTTGAGGTTATTGCTTCTTTAATCGCTTTCCAGTTGTTACTGGGATGTATCTTGAAATTCACGAGCTTGTTAGCATCTTGAATGCTACTTGTTCAACTGTCCAATGATGCTTTAACTTCAGTTTTAGTTGGACGATTATCAGATGGTGATGTGAAGCCCCTCAGATCAACTCCTCTCTGTGCTCTTGCGTGTTTGATGGACTTTCTGATCCTGTTGTTGATTGAGATGTGATGGACCTGGTCCTGTGTAGTGTGGTCCGGTGAAAGCAAGGAAGCTTTATGTATGCGTTTGTATGCAAAAATGGTGCCATCTTTAACCATGTTGAAAGTACATGGATTTGCAAGTCCCTCACCGTTCTGGTTACTTATTCCCATTCTATATCGTTCCATGACATCTTCATACCCATTGCTATGCATTCTGATTTCGCCTTTTATGTCGCCTATCAGGATCGTCAGATACTTTCGTAATTACTTCTCATAAACTGATTTTCATCACCTTTGCTGTTATATGACATTCAATCTCTGCCTTCTCCGTTTTGTAAGATGCTTTTTTTGTGTTGAGTCTATGAAATTTCTATCCTATAAGTGGGTTTCATGCTTGTTAGAAAATCATCAGTGCAACTCTTTGTGTGAGGCATTTTCTTCATGTCCTGATTCGAATAGGGCCTCTCGCATGATTAATCTTTCCCGTCAAACTTACGTACAGTAGGTTTTACTTATTCTGAGCGTCACCCGGTTGTGTCTTCTTATTTCCGCAACTCTCTGAGTGGTCTCTCGGTCTCTTACATTATGCAAACACTCCACATGCTTGTATTGATTGATACTGTGGTCTTCAGAACAAGCATAGGCGTCGTGATTGCGGAGTAATTTTCGCTTTCACCATGAGGTCTCATGTCTGTTTTAAATGAAGACCTCTCAAGTGTTAGAATAGAGTCTTGATAGTTAGAATAATTTTCTACGGGATGGAAAGGTTAACTTTATCTTCAACCATTCTCTATCCAGCGTTTGATCAGTAATCACTTTAAAATAGTACAGGTTAAGTTACATCTGACACTACTGTTTTGAAAAAAGATGAATTTGCTGAAGGAAACTGTTATTTCCAATCAGAAAGTGCGTCAAATTTGTTTTTAATGTGGATTAGGCTTCTGTATCATGCGACCATGGTAACCTTAAGAATTAAAGTATATAAACAGAGCGTTGGTTTTCAAAATACTTTTTAATCACATAAACAAACGGATACACATTTTTATTTTGATGAATATACTTATAAAAGTATTTGATTACTTCAGTGTATCCCGAGTTGGTCGATTTAAGTTTTATAGCATTGTAATGGGTTATTTGATTATCAAATGATTGAATCATTGATTTCTGAATAAATCTTCATTACCTCCTCTCTTGTTTGCAATTTTAATCAATTAGATCTCTGCGAAGTCACATCGGTAAGTAAGAACTGCTGGTAACTAGCTTTAAGATGGATTTTTCAGTATTGCAGTAAAAGGTCCCGACTGTTGTATTTTATGATGTTTATTCACCAATAACAGTGATTAAAGTACACCCTATGTTATCGCTTGATCGAAATTTAAAATGTAAATTGTTTAAATTTGGCTCAGTAGTTTGCAAATATGACGCCTTTTGTGGTCCGAGTATTTTAGTTTTCATCCTTAATCGGCTCGTGGTTATTCATTAATGAGTATTAATAGCAAATTAAGTCAACTTGTAAACATCGTACTACTCTCATATCATCTCATGATAATTATTTGTATTATTGCTACAACTTTATGCATTGCTTCAAACAATCTAGGTTATATGTAGGCAATCTGCTCATGATCTGTGAACGTGGGAGACGGTAATTAGTAAACTGAACATAATTTAAAACCAGTGAATCGTATCACAATAGTCTATGGGTCAAAATAAAGCTCATAATAAGAGGAATATAGATATACATAATCTTGTTACAAAATAGTTATACAATAAGAACATGTATATAATATTAGTCCATTAATAGTTCTTAGAAGTTACCCGTAGTTTAGTTTTCACTAGGATATAACAGTATCAACAGCGGAAAAACTGAAATTCTTGAATATATAATTTGGGTGTTCGTTTTCGTTATTTGTGATATTGATGTATCACTTTATAAGAATATCTCCAGCTTAATTTTAATAAGTTTCCAATCAGTTCAGTCTTTTGTTTTTTTAAGAGCTTATTTTCATTCAATAGTGTGCAAGATGTATCTGTTAAAAATAACTGTAGTAAATATTTAAAAGCTTACCGTAATTAAACCTCTTGTTCTTTTTTGTGAACTGTCAGTTGAGTTATTCTCTAAAGCGGTCTTTGTTTCAATTTATTCTAATATTTGGTGTCCAAATTAAATATATTTTATTAAATGATTTTTGAAAATATCAATAACTTAATGTGTCAAGCGTTTGTGAATGAACTAACTCCAATCTATTTCGATATACCGTACATAATTTAGTCAGTACAACTGTTTGAATATCAAATGTTATTTGTTCTAAATGAAGTTTATTTTTATGACTTTTCACTCATCAGAATGTATTAGTTGACAGTTTTGTTTTCTTGTTTTGCTTCTTTAAACTCCCGTAGGTCATACTCGAAGTTTGTCACTTTCTCATCCCGAAATTATGTCACAATGTCAATATGATTCTAAAAATCTTGCATATTACGGCCCACTCAATCCAGCTTCAAATAAAACATATGAACTTTTAGAAAATTTATTTAACGAAGTTTTTCAATTATTTTTAGATGATTATGTTCATCTGGGTGGTGATGAAGTAGAAACAATATGTTGGTTAGTTATTAAACACCCTTTGGTTTTTTCAATGATTTTCTTCCAAAACAACTTTTCTATCAGAAAAGCTTATACTTTCTATAGAACAGCTTTTCATCCATAAGTAATCAGTTATTAGATAGTTGGAGGTAGTTGAAAGGAAATCCTGGACCCTATGTTTGTGCTGTTTGATACTCGTTGGCAAGGCGTACCTATAATCTTGAGTGAATTGATAAACCCTATAGGATTTGAACCCGCGTTACCTAGCTTCAAAGTCCTAAACATTTCCTCATGATTACTATTTCTTAGGACAGATCATTTATAAAAATCAAAAGAAACAGCAGTTTGTGATGCAATTGTAATCTTCGCAGAAAATTACTGATTGATATATTTGTCTTTTCATGTTTAACTTTCCAACGTGTATTTATTCAATTGGAATTGCTGTTATATGGATAAAACCTTAAAACAAAATTTAATTTGGCTGATTAACTAAGTTGTCATAGACACAAGTTTTAGTAGTGTTAAACTGTTGAATTCAATCGATGAGATTTCGTTATATGAAAATAGTAAAGTTTATCTGCAAGCGTTATAGCATTGCTATTTCTTATGATTTTACGGATCGGGATCACAATCAGAGATATTACTAATTTACTCTTCTAGCTGTGGTTAGTCTTCTGTAGGACTAAGGCGTTTATAATAATCGTTCATTGAGTATTGGGCGATGTTATGTTGTTTTTTTAATAAATACTGTGAGTTCTTCACATAGCTGGTTATTTAAATACCAGTGTTTTACTTTTTACTGTTGTTAGTATGTACTGAAGTATTTAGCAAAGAATATTGAGAACCCTCTGCCTTTCTTATTTCTTACACATACATTTTTAGGTTTTCTTTCTTTGTCACTCAACACTGTAATCAGTCAGTTAGGTGTGTGCAGTGTAGAACCTGTCGCATATATGCATCGGTTCAAATTGCCACATCATATCAACTAAGCAACTTGGGACTATCTAGACTAATCCCAGAGTAGTGGCAGTATCAGTGGTAATCAAAAAGCTTAGCAATAGACACAATGATATGAGGAAAAAGAACGAAATTGTAGGTTAGAAAAGTATGGGATAATTTTAAAGCTAAGATTCATCGGAAGGCAAAGAGTAAATGCATTTGTCCCGAATCTGGGGCATGTTAATTATCATTCGTCGTAATAACCCTCTGGACTCTGACTAGGTAATCTGGAGATGCCAACACAATCTAAATGCTATTACTTCATAAACTGTCGGTACTTCTCGGGGTTATGCCTTGAGACGCTAATAGTTTTCACGTACTGAAGTCACTAGTCAGGATTCTAAATAAAGTTCTTTCTATCCCCCGTCTACTATTGACTATAAAGTTTGGTATCTTAGACTTGACCAATTATACTTTCTGATCAGAACAGTTAAATTTAAACTGACTCAAGCTAAGCTCCTACTGGTTCACTATCAGCAAACTTTTCTCCGTCCCTTACTTTGAGTCGGAAGAGAAGTTGGTAGCCTGCTTCTACCGTATATTATATTTCAAGCACAAGTGGATTATTTACAGACATCTTGGACCACATCACACCTTAAGTGGAAAAAGTCACAATTGTATATGAACAAACCAAAAATGGATGTGAATAAGACAAGATGTAAATATGTGACTGTAAATAAGTTGTAAATAACAAGCTACATAATAATAATTGATGGGTTAAACGAAGATACCATTTCTTTAATCTTCGTTCTGATACATCAATACTGACAGTTAGTGACATCATGAACTGATTTGACGTCTTGGTTTGGTCACTCCTGAGTTTATTTCAACCTGTTTCAAGTATGTGTAGATGACGGCTAGGTATGCGTAACATATGTCTTAACTACTTTTGTCAGCAAATTTCACAACGTCGTCAGCTGGTTAGAGTTTCTAATTAGTGTCCAATGATTACTTCAGCATTACTCATTCTATTGTACACTCAATCTTCCTCGATAGGGATAATTAGATTTCGCGAAATATTTTATCGGAATCGTAATTTTGTCATTTGCGTTCAACTGAGGTAATTAGACTTCCCGTCGGAAAAGACGTGTCCACTGACCAATCTAATTATAATATGTAATTACTACTAACATAATTTTTTCGCGACTTACATAGAAACGATGGTACAAGAACCCAGCAGAAAACAACTACTTTACTTTGCACGACGATAAAAACCAGTTTCACAACTAAATGATTCTGAAGCGGGTGGTGACCTTTAGAGATAATGTTATAGCATCTCTCGTACAATTAAGTTTGTTTAGGGTTAATTTTGTCAAGCCCTTCAATTACCTTATTTAACAGACAGTTATTTAAACAGTAACAATTCGTCTGCATTTGTATTATTATTATTTTACTACAATATTCATCTTATGTCTATCAATTAAGACTGAAAATCGTTTTGAGTGTATATTTTACCGTCATCATATAAGTATGAAAAGCTACTTTAATGGAAATGAAAACTGAGAGTAATTGTGATAACGATGAGGGAACGGTAAAGTTTAAGACAATAATGTAAGATTTGCAAATGAAATATTTTGTGTATGGTTTTTCACATTTTACAAATGAACTCTGTAATTTTGCATTGAAAAATAAGTTGATCTTCGTTCACTACGTCATTACTTCTCTTACACTTCTTCGGTTAAATAAAAGTTCTTAACTCCAAGCAATTTATGCTCAGATGTAACAGTTTAGTTCATCTGCTGTCGGTTTGTCATAATGAAATCATTAGACCATTTTTAGATCATCTCCGTGCTATTAGCTTCTCTAAACTGGGTGATTATATGAGAAACAGGACAGTACACAAATTTTCTTAGCTTTGTACCTTTACAGTATAAGAGAAAATTGATAAAAAAGAGTTATCGACTACATAGCTGTAATACCCTTGGGAAAACGGGTACCCTGGAAAGTTTATAAACAAATGTACAATCACGAAGGTTACAATAGGCGAAATACAAACGATGGATAAGGAATCCCCGTTCATGCACCTGAAATTCGGAGGGGATGCTGCTAGCGAAATATTAATTCGGAGAATACGCAGAACAATCCGAAAATCATTCAACGCTGGGGAACTACAAATAATATTTTACACTCGCCCAATGGTGACACCGAGGCTAAAAGATGAACTAATCAGAATGACCACCTCATTTTGTATTTATGAGTCCGACTGCTCTTGTACAGTAAGTTATATTGGTCAGAGTTCTAGGAATTTACATTTCCGTGCTCTCAAACAACTCCAAAAGTGGCTAAGCAAACCCTAATGAAGAAAGTGAACAGCTCGATAATTGTCCATTTAGTGAAAACTGGTCATAGTGCCAGTATAAACCAATCCTTTACAATTACTTATCGGGTCAGTAACTTTTTGCCAAGGCTTGTTAGTTTCAAAGTCTTAAACCTGATCACTTTTTAAATTAATAATTTAAATGGATAACGTTAAGATCTGAAGAGAATCCGTTAAGACGAACATTCTTCGTTCAAATAAATGTTTTAGATCACATTAATTTACTTTCTCGATTCCATATATTTTCTTTGTTATAAATATTTATATCTTTTCTAAAAGGGAGCGTGATCCTGGAATTGTACAGGGCGTTGAAAATTATGATCAATCCAGCTCAATATTTTGGATTAACTACTTTTGGAGATGGTAATTTGCTGACATTATTTTGAATAAGGATGTTTTTTTCTTAAGTCATTTACAAACATAGTAAGGTGACGGATTATCAGTTTTTTAGATGATACTACCTTTATTTCCATCTGTTTTTGTGTTCTTCAGTTTTCGTAAAATAAACAGGAGAAGTCTTCTGAGTATTTTGTGTATCCTATTTCTAAATATCTCGATAATTTGGTTTTTATTCATGGGATTACTTTCTCATGTAGCATATGTTCTTCATTCGGTGTGTATAATTTTATGCTTTTTGTTGAAATGATAATTCTTTTATTTCATGAACTTGTGTGAGTGGTTACTCTTCTCAAAAGCGGTTTGTAGATATTATTCTATATTTATCGTATTAAGGTATCTAAGGTCTATCAAAGTTTTATTTTTCCAGAATATGTATATTTCTACAGTAAATAGTGACTGTAATGACAATTTCCACTTGAGAATTTCGGTGAAACGATATATATATATATATATATATATATATATATATATGGTCTACAACAATAATACTAATCAATTAGTAGTGTAACATAATAATTACACAATTTCGCAATAATCACAAATTAATATCAAATGATTGAGTAATTAGAAGAAAGAGGAATACAACAGCCAAATTAATTTATTGCAGAAACTGTCAGGCATTCAATTATGACAGCCAGATTACGTAATATTTAGAAAAATAATTAGCAAAATCTTTCGATGAAAAGAAAATTTTATGGTAACTGCGTAAGAATCAAAAGACGAATATTGTGAGTATATAGAAACATGCAAGTTAAAGAGATTAGAAAATTGTTTGAATATTTTTCGAAAGAATGAGGTAGTGCCACGATGGAAAAGAAAGTTCTTAGCTCTATTTTTTGTTTTACCAAATAATAATTTGTTTAGCTTACAACTGTGTACTGGAATTAACAAGAATAGTCAACAAGCATGGTAAGCAAAAATGGATAGTGACTAGCAGTGGAATCCAGGACTCGCGTTTCGTTCTATTTGGGTGGATGCACCTGCATCTCAGAGTTGATGTTCACTCTTGGACTTACCATGCTTGTGAATTTAGGCTATATCGAGGCAATACGCACAGTATGCACATATGCCAATTTGGGACTGACCAGTTGCAGTCCTAAAAACACCAATGAGAAGATTCAAACAAACAAGAATAGTCAACGTTTAATCTCGACAAGGATAATAGAGATCAATTTAATATGACTTTGCGGATTCATCAAAAACCTTCAATGTTAATTCGTTTGACTTCTTATAAACAGATTATAAAATTAACAGATTCGGTTGCCGTTGCCTATCTATATTTCGGAAAGAATTTAATCCATATTTAGTGCATTGTACGCTAATTTACATTTATAAATAAGCTTAACTGACTATAAAACCGCTTATTAATTTTTAGTTGGTAAAATATTTCACTCACCAATAAATATTTGTTTATTCACCAGTGTATCGATGCTTTTCATATGAGAATACATGAATGTAATCTGGATATTTATGTTCAAATGTATGATCGTATATTTAATTTCCCTAATTTTGTCTTTCTACAGTGTACAAAATATAGTTACTCAAATAGGCAAGAAGAATCCTCAATCAAAACGAAATTTAATTCTATGGGAAGATGTCGTAGAACATGTAACCGACGTAAGGAAAAAATACTTTGTAATTTAAAGAAATTGCACTCAATATTCTACTTTTTATCCCATTTGGGACTCGTCAGCTGGGGTTATACTTGCATCCCAGACTCGAAATCAGTACCAGTACTGTTCGCTCCAAACCCCATCGTGTTATTCACTTAGCTACTGCGTTCGAATAACCAGTGGCTTGTGCAATGGGGTTGAATTATAATTCCTATATGTTGGTTATATGAATCTTCGCATTGAACTCTGCCCAACTAACTGTCTATGGAGCTGCACTCCCTATTCTGTTGGTTTTTACGGTCCAGCACCTGACATGTTGAGGTTATTGCTTCTTTAATCGCTTTCCAGTTGTTACTGGGATGTATCTTGAAATTCACGAGCTTGTTAGCATCTTGAATGCTACTTGTTCAACTGTCCAATGATGCTTTAACTTCAGTTTTAGTTGGACGATTATCAGATGGTGATGTGAAGCCCCTCAGATCAACTCCTCTCTGTGCTCTTGCGTGTTTGATGGACTTTCTGATCCTGTTGTTGATTGAGATGTGATGGACCTGGTCCTGTGTAGTGTGGTCCGGTGAAAGCAAGGAAGCTTTATGTATGCGTTTGTATGCAAAAATGGTGCCATCTTTAACCATGTTGAAAGTACATGGATTTGCAAGTCCCTCACCGTTCTGGTTACTTTTTCCCATTCCGTACCGTTCCATCACATCTTCGTATCCGAGGTTGTACCGTGTAGTAACCTTCGGAGGGCTAGAAATGGAGTTACTACCAAGGTTAAACATTTACCAAGTTGTTCAACGGATATTGTTAAATAAAAATCGCCAAGATTTATACCTTGTACTGTTATTTTGTAAAGTTTTATCATGTGGAGATAAGTTATTCGTTGATAAACGCTCCAACAATAACTTGCATGCAATTTCGGCAATTAAATAAGGTTTACTGAAAATGAACTGAGATTATGTAGTGAAATTATCGTAGTTATTTTGCATACGGCTTCATAATGTATTAACACCATTATGTTCACTGTGATCGCCATTTTCTCTACTTTATACATTGGCTTAATGCTTCTGGACAGCAATTAATTTATAAATGGAATGAGACAGTTGTTTCAAGTAGTTATGTGATTCGGCATTTTATTTATATTCAAAGCATAACGTTTAGTCACTGAACTTTTTTTTCCATATTTTTTCAAAATTCCATGCATTCATTTTTTTATGTACGCTCGATTTTTTCACAGCTTAATAAATCACTGTTCGTTCAAGTCTGGAAAAGTTATTCATCATTTCATTTATCGAAAGGTTTCAATATTATCTATTCAATTTGCTGGTATTTGGATTTACTTAATGATATTAAGCGTTGGACAGATTTTTATCTGTGTGATCCATCCGATCGTAAGTCGATCATTTTCTAATTAATGTATACGTTAAACGACTATGTATAATCAGTTGACATGGAATTTCCGAAAATAGGAAATTATTGCATAGTAAGTCTCACGAGTGCGAAGTTAAACCCAGTTAGTTATGGTAGTAGGAATTTGTATTTATTTATGCTTCATACTACATAAGGACAATGAAATGAAATTGATCAGGCATATAAAAATGTAGTCGAAATAATTTTAGTAATAGTGATAATGAAAAACATCACTGAGAATATAATTCCCATAGGTTACTGGTTGTGATTTAACAGAGTCTTAAGTTTTTATTTTCTGGTTTCACTTATCATCAACTGTGAAAGGAAGTAGGATGATTTGCTGCTATTATCATTATTATTAATATCGGACATCGACTTACCTTTTTGTTATTGCGGCGGTGGTTGTATTTTTTTTGTACAGATGCTCCACTGGAAACTGAACGACAAATTCTAGGTGGTGAAGCTTGCATGTGGAGTGAATACCAATCGGATTATACAGTTCTAACAAAAATTTGGTAATTAATCATGCTTTCCCACAGTTGTTTTCCTTGTTTAATTAACTGTAATATACTCATTATCTCCGTTTTATTTTTTTGCTAGTACATTATAGAATTCAATGAATAGTTTACTATTTGAATAAGTAGTTTTCTACTCATCCAGTGTTCGTTAATCTAGTTTATCCAATAAATTCCAGCTGTTTGCTGTCTAACCTAACCTTAACGAATGTTGACATATATATTTTCTCCTCGTGACAATTCTATGGCAGTCTATATTTTTTATTTACCGAAGCATGGTCTATCCTTCAAAATACATGCATGAATATGTCATTAGTTAGTAATATTTTTAAAATAATTACAAAATGCATGCCAATCTAAAGGCATGATCTGGTTGATACAGAAATCAGTGTTAAGCGTAAAGTAGAAAAAAAAATGGTTCAGTGAAGAGTTCTCTTTCATTTTCAAAGCCGAAAATAAAGTTTCTTTGAACCAGTTTTTAAAATTTTATGTCTCAAAGTGTATATTCCCCAGTTATATGTGAAAAATAAATATATGAGGTCAAATTGCTTGAAAAGATACGTTCCATAAATTGATTCAAGTATACATTCATCACAAGGATTTTAATAATATGAGGGAACAGTTGGGAACCATTAATTATTAATAGGACAAGAACATCTTATGATATATATTGATAAGTATATCTAGGGACAAAGTAATTGTCGTCGTCTGCAACGATTTATTTCAAATGTATAGAAACAATTTAGATTAAACAAAAGAGAGTGTTCATTATCAAAAAATTCACTGGTTTAGGATGTTATTACTATTCTCGGATACTTTTTCTTTTACGTTCCACACTTCATGGAAGGAAATAAATGTCCATTCTGCTTTTTGTTGAATCTGTGCATAATTAGAATACTTTTTCTGGACAATAAATACTGATTAATTTGTTGAGATTCTTTGATAATTGCTATTTTTGAATATTTATTCATGACAGGCCGGTTACAAGTGCCGTTGCAGAACGTCTTTGGAGTGCCAAAGAAGTAAATGACTTAGAATTTGCCGGTCCGCGCATTGAAGAACAACGATGTCGTTTAATCAAGTAGGATTTAATTTTACAATTCTTAATCTGTTTATTATTATCTTCATGTTATTTGTATATACTTGTTATGTGTGATTAAATCTAATGAAATCAATGTTTAAGCATGTGGTTAAGCAGATACTCTAAATATATGCTTCCTGAATATAAGATGCTGTAATTACTGTTTTGACAATTTATCCAACAGACGCATTTGATTGTTACATAAAAGTATAAATTATTTTGTCCAGTAATAAATACCAATAAATTGTGTGAATGAACTTTTTTATATTTGAGAGTAAAAAATTAACCAAAGGTTAACGAAATTGGTTAGTCCAACTATGTATTTAACTAGTGATTCGGAAATATCAATAATCAAATACCTATAATTTAAAAATAAATATAATCACATTTTCCTGTCTAGATTATCTGTACCATATTTTTATTGCCGTTTAACTATTTTACATACATATGCGCCACACAATAACAATGAGGCCCAGTGATAGTTATCGTTGATTTGTGTGTGAGCCGTTATACTGCCCGGGTGCTCAGACCGAAACAGGTGGTTTTCTTAGAGGGCCACACCCGTAGCCTTCGAATTAAAGGTCTGATCCACAAGGCAGTGGAGCAACGGTAAAAGATGCAATCCCATGATTGCCCGTCCTCTAACAATAGGTTCATACGCCTTTTATTCCCTCAGGATCCTAGAGCACATGTACACCATATATATATATATATATATATATATATATATATATATATATATATATATATACACACCATTTTAAGTAATCTTTGTTTAAGTGGAACTGTTACGCATTTGAAATAGGTTATAATAAACATTTGCAGCAATTATAATTGTTTATTGTTTAACTCGAAATGTAATAATTGTTAATTGTATAACTTGAGGTTAAATTAAAATTCAAACTGGGAACCTTTTTTGTTTAAATATAACACATTATAATATCGTGAGTCATGATAATTTGTTTGCTAATGATAAATAGTAATGATTTGAGTGATTAGTGTTCTCACTTCTTTCCAGTCGTGGTATACCAGCTGGTGTTCTTCTTGGTCCAGGGTATTGTGATGGTACTAAACAGATGACAGCGTGGAATATCAATGAAATTGTACTAGATGAACATAAAAATATCATGAAACGAATGGGATCAAACAATAATAATAATAATTACATTTATGAACATAAAAATGATGATTATTATAGACCTATTAATTTATGGAGTAATAAAGATTTGTTAATTGGTATTTTCATCGGCATTTTACTTACATTATTATTGCGCCATCGTAATTTTTTACCATTTCGAAAGGTCAAGTGTAATTTATCAATTATACGTACAGTATTATGTTTATGTATTTTCATTTTTGTAATACTAATAATTTTCTTTAATCATATATATCCTGTATTTGTATAGAATTTAAGTGGAAATTATAATTTGGTCTCTACTACTACTAACATACATGATTACATAATTTTGGTGAGACTTCTATTATATTTTTCATTTCAATTTCTTATTGACAATTAGTATTGAAAATTTAGTTATTTATCTCTGCACTCATTATTCTTTGATCTTATTTAGTGTATATGTATATATGCCGTGTTATTGCATTTTGACTTGATGATTCTAGTATTCTCTTTCGTACTCTTTGTCTTTCTGTACGGAATGCCTATTCACTTTTGCTAAGCGTTAAGTATTTTTTAGACGCTTCCCAAGACGTATATCTACCTATCTATCCAAATAATAATGTGTTTGTCTGTAATCATGTGACATACTTTCAGTTTTTTTATTTGTGTATTTATGTATTTATTTTATTCTTTCTTCCTTGTGTTATACCACATTACCCCACTTCACCCGATTCCACTACTGTTTTATTGTAAGGAGGAACTATCGTATTGTCTTTAATAATCATAAAAAAAACATGAATCTATATGTCATTGTCTTTCCTATTACATATTACACATAAATCTCTGTAGCTAAGGAAGAAGCAGAAAAACTAACTCACAGTTCAGTCAGTAATATATTATTTTTTCTTATTTTATCCCTATTAAAGGAGTTATTAGTAAATTATCGCCTTGTTTTTATTAATGCTTTCCTTTGTTTTCTTTGCGTACTTTTTTATTTCATTCGTGGTTGTGTTTCTTCATAAACGAAAGGCAAGACTTTTCCTTATGTACTGTACTGACACATAATGCTCTGTTATATTCACAAATGGTACATACTTATTTATTCATTCGTTTGTTGACTTTCCTCAACTTGTATGGATTCAGTGTTCTTTATGTTTTAGACTATTTATGCTTTATTTCTTAATTTTCTTAAATATGATTGGTACTAAATTTTCACTGGATGTTGCTTCATTTAATGGAAACTTTCAGTCTGGCTTTGAAACCGAAAAAACTATTTTTACATATGTGTGAAGTAAATGTATGTACATTTTTCGAATTGAGTGATTTTAACATAGTAGCCAAATAGAATATAGTTTTTATGATCAAAGCATGTTTTTCAAGCATATTATTGGGATTGGGTTTACATGAAAACATTAGAGGTATGGTATTATGTACGTTCATTCCGCTTATTCTGTATACCAAGTTGAAAAAAAAACCCATTTACATTCAAAATCACTAAATTAATGGAAATGATCTGACCCCGTAGAACTCCTACACTGAGTCATTTGGTAATGTCTATGGCTTGTTATTAACAAAATCACCTATAAAAAGCAGTCCCGAATCATCTGAAAAATTCATTCAACTATAAAATTCCATACAGTCGACAAGTAAATCCATAAACCTACTCGCTTAAAACAAGTAGACTATCCTGAATGACACGATTTGTAACATCTTTTTAAATCAATTTTTCAGTCGTGAAAACTTGAATTCTTTCGAGATCACGGATCGATCTAATTTGGGTAACCATTGGAAACCTGGTAGCACTGGACAGTTGTTTCCTGCCGGTACAGAACTCTTTAGCTGTAGTATCCATGGCCTTGCCACCTGATACTAAGTTTGGGATCTTCGCTCTCCCACACGAATACCTAACCACTAACCCAATGGTGTACATGTTTAGCTCTTAACAATCTGTGATACTAAACGACAATCTCTTATCTCCAATCGGTACATTCCTCACACTCGATGCAGCTGATCTCCACTAGCCACGGCTTCTCAATAGAGCCTCGGAAATTACTTATTGAAGCTAGTCACTAGTAAATGCATTATGATTACGAGTATGAGATGAATTTTCACGGTCACAAAGTGAACTCACATTGTAGATTTACCATTTATATGAATTAACCTATAAGTTAACTTTCCGGGCCACCGTTTATTTCGCCGAATCTGTCCGTGAAACATAACCAATACTCTCGTTTCTACGCTGCGCTACTTTTTTGCATATACCGTATTCAGTAATAAAATAACAGGAACATTGTGTTTCTGAATACTTTCGGAATTAATTTGCTTACTTAAAATCCTTTTGTGTTAATATTTTTAACTTAACGCTATCTTTGCTCTCAATGTTTCATTCATTTTTCTTATTCAATAGTTGATTGGTTTAAATAAAATATCTTTAACAAGCTCACAAAGTGATAAAGCATGTATGTGACAGTAGACTTATCACAGTAATTTTCGTAGTAGTTTTCTGGTGTTCTCAGTTTTCTTTATTTTCTGTACTTCAAGAAACCTGTAAAAACCATGTAACGGCCTTTTACCACAATCTTAGTAATTTAGCATAACATCTCAGTCTTCTTTCTGAGAAAATACTTGCTATCAACTACTGTTTCACATTATTAAAATCTCCGTGATCAACATTTCATCGAAGCAATTAATGAAACACATCTTTGAAGAATTTGTATTTTTTTAATCTGTTCTTATACAGTTACGTCTCTTATTCTATCAACTCGACGTGTCTGTAAAGTGTACTACCTTTGGTGATACTTTTTCGAGATATTATTCGATTTAAACGCATGCTGTAAGACTTATGACTTTTAACTGTTAATTGTCGTACAGTGCAAAAACGATAGTGGATTTATTCCACACCACTGAGAAAATCACAACTAAATAAGATCAAGAAATGGCATATCAAGATACTCATCATCACCACTGGAATTTTAATTGTTATGAATTCAGTTATACAATCACTGAAAACCACTAAGCACAGAACAACTTTTCAAGCTAATATAAAACTGTTAGGTAGTCACTTCATTACCTCTCCAAGGTTTGGACCTGGAGCGAAGAAAGCATAACCGCTGGGTTGACATACAATAGCTCACATTCCTAACTTCGATTAATTTTTGATATTGCCGGTTACCATTGGCGATTAGAATTTGCTTAATGTAATATTGTAATTCTTGTGCATTATTTTATTCTTAACAAATTTTTAACGATGAATCACATAATTTTCTTTTAGACAAGCTCAACGAAGCATCTTATGCTATAAGCAGCAGTTTTACTTCTCCAGGTTACTGTAATTGAGTAAACTAATATGGATTGAAAGGATCTGCTACTTGGTTCCTTGGATAATTAGTGAGGTTTGAATATATAAACTTATCTTAATTCAGTAAACTGGGTTATTTAACAACTTTATCACTGGATAGATTCATACATCAGTTGGATTAATAGTACTGGAAAGACTAAATATTCTACTTTTTAGAAAGCATGATTATCGCGGTGGGATCTGGTCTAATCCTTAATGACCGATAATAAGTCGACTTCAAATTTTGTGCAACTTTCCGTAAAAATGAAACCTTTTAAGCCAAATACTAAATTTTCGTCTTCAAGCAAAAATTGCTTTTTATTTGCTTTATATCCTTGTACAGTTATCATACACAACGAATGTAAAGTACAAAATCCCATTCAGTCTTATCTAACAGTAAAGTTGAAAGGGCGTGTTCATCTCTATTAAAGATTTCAGCCGCAGTATATTGGTTTCCCACCTTGCTGAATATTCTAGTGGATAGTTTTAGTCCAGTCAACAGTAGATGAGTAAAAATTCTAATAGATTTCTGTTATTGACGTTTCAGAAACTGATAGTTTCAGTATTAATCGACATCTGATCAAATAAAGAGAGCCAACATTCTGTAGAAACACCAAATCCTACTGTGGTGTATCATACAGATATAAGTAGTATGTAACACAAATCAGAACTGCAATGCCTCGCAGCAGAAGATTGAAAAGATTCAATTGAAGAGAACAGAAAAGGAAACAGAAAGCAATTGTAACAACAGCATCATTGGAAGAATCACGAACTTCGTAAAAGACAACCGAAAGCCGATGTGTAAATAATGTATTTAATGTATGGGTTTTATAATTTGGTTTCGCCCACTTGAGTTCTCATTCACTTTACTATGTGTACACTGTGTAATTTATTTAAATCAGATAAGTGTATATTTTCTTGTGTATTTCATCATCTCAAAAAAATACTGTTTGATCTAATAATCAAACACATTTACGCCATACGGATTCCAGTTACGGAGTATGGTAAAGTGAATGATGGCAGGCCTCATCTTCTTTGAAGACAGCAGCTGAAAAATTACTGAACATCCAAGAGCACTAAATGCTGATTATACCCATTTTTAGAAGTGCTTACTGTTGCGTACTCACAAAATCATACAAAGTGGATTCAAATAAACCATAATAACGATTAATTTATCACTACTCTCAAACTTTATGTGATTCATAATAACGAAAAACCTTGTTCTAATGATGTCATAAAGCTTCACCTGAATTTCTACTGAATTTTGGATGAATTTTAGTTATCACAGCTTTCGCTTTATGGTTGCAACTGTTTTTAACATCGAGTATATAACAAAAGGTTCTTTAAAGGCTTTTATTTATGCCGGCCAAAATATTTTGTATAAACACTTTCTATGCTACGAAAAAACTGAAATTTTTTTAAGAAGGAGCTTGATGATAGTGTTATTCCGATTTTCGTAAAGGCTGTTAATGTAAGGATATGAAAGTGTACAGTGTATAAATATCCATAAACTCTTTAATTTGTCATTTATACTCACTGTGGTGTGGACTACTTGTACTCGTAGATATAAGCAGTATTTAGCAAAAATCGGAAGTAGACTTTTTACCGACAGAAGAGGAGGAGAAACAGAGAGCAGTCAAAATAACAACTGGAATGAAATAACGATGGAGTTTTTAAGGGACAACCCAGGGAAGGTAGGCAAATAGTGTATTTATTGTATGATTTTCATATTTTATAAATGCAGTGTGATTTTGCATGTTAAAATATGCTGGTATATCCCAATTAAGCATTTATTCACCACATTACTCCGTTAAGCTGTAGATAATGAGAAGAACAGGTTTCTATCAAACATACCAAGTGATCGTAGAAAATGTTTTAAGATCAAAGCAATTCAACGAAGTAAAACATTAAGAAACACTAGTTGAGAAGAGACATACTTCATGTCAATTAGTTGCTCTTAAGTGCTCCATATTAATGCATAAGTACTACGTTTATGAATGAAATCAATGGCAAATGAATGGAGGTTGGTGAATACAATGATGTATCCTTATATTTTCTTTAAAGGAGTTAGAAAATCAAAGAATGTAAAATTGGATCTAAAGATAAGGTTACTTGATCGCAATGACTCGTTACGCAGTAATAAGAACTAGGCAATTCATGTTTGTATTGGTCGTTTAAATCTTCCCATTGACATTTAGGACTACAATTAATCAGCCTCTTATCGGCATGTGTGTATTCTACGCAGATTGCCTCGATGCTGCCCTAAATATAAGCATTATAAGCAGAGATGGATAGTGGTGAGTCCCATTATAGGACGAAACGCGCATCTTGCATTCCACTGCTAGCTACCATCCATCTCTGCTTATAGGAATTAGGTAATTTCGTTATTAGGCATATGAATATGAATTTTCCGTGTTATTCGTAAATTTACTGTGTTATTGATAAATCAAGTGCAAAGACAATCAGAATTTCGAGACAGATTACTTAAAAAGAAGTGACAAAACCAGTATTGTGGACTGGTCGAAGTTAAACGTTAACGACATTGGATCCCGGCTCAAAGGTCTAAAATTTGAAAGTTAGCGCGAAACTGAAGGTTTCGGGTTCGAGTCCCGCATGCGGCATTGTGGATGCACATTGACGAGGAGTCCCATAATAGGACAAAAAGACCTTCCGCATTTTAAATGGTGGTTCAACATTCATCGGTCCATGATTACAATGAAATTCAGCAATCTCCACAACCCCATACCAAGAAATACTGTAATCATGAGTAAATGACCATTCATGCTATTCGGAAACGGCCCTATTTAGTTTCAGACACTGACGTGTTAGAGTCATGATTTACTTATAGGCGTAATTCTTAGCCGTATTCACCTGTTATCCTGTATCTCCCGTCAATTTCTATTTTATCTTACGCAATGATTATATTTATTAACTACTTCTGCAATATATACTTTAATATACATTTCTGAAAGACCCACCTTAAAGATACTACAAAGATGAGCTTGTGGGAATGTTCTTCTCTGTTGTTGACGAGGCAGGTGAACTTTGGAGACTTTAATGTATGTTCTGAGTATCGGGGATGAAGATCGGACTCGTATATTGCTACAAATGAAAAATATTTCCAAGGAGTTCAGAAAAATATCTTCTAAATTTTGCCAACGAAGTTTTTGGCATCACATTACTTTATTAAGTAAACGGAATAATATTTCAATCGTAGATAAAATCAAATATTTTTTTTAGAAACTGCAGAGACATTGAGAAAAATTCTGTTTTAATGTAAAAGCCGAAAACTGCGCTTGGAGCATTTATAAGGTTTACTAAACTCATCCCGTGAAAAAAACCTTGGTAAAAACGCTAATCAGAAGAATCGTCAAAACCGTTTGAACTCTAACCAGGGAGTCGAAGAAATGTCATAAAGGGGAGTTATGACGCATCATGATAAAAGTAGAGATTCTTTGGCAGTCAGTAAGTGAACTTTCTTCCTGAAAACTAGAGCAACAACTAATATAAGTACATAGAACATCCGGACAATTTTGAGCGTTTCAATGATATTCTATCACCAATGATGTCAGAAACGACGATAAATACAAATTTATTGAGGCTCCAGTTCATCCTAGAGAAATAGCGAAAGAAACATCTGACCATCTTAACTAAGTCGCAGTCACCTCACTTTCACCGTACCACACTACAGAAAACCAGATCGATCATATGTGCATCGATAACAGGTTTAGAAGGTTCATAGAAGACGTAAGAACAAAGTAAGGAGCTGAGGTAGATTTATATAACCATCCGATGATGGCCGAACTAGAACTTAGGTTAAATAAGCTATAGACAACTGGATAAACAGCATTACAAAAGTTTGATACAAGCTTCCTTTGAGATAGTAAAGAACTCAGCGAATTAAAGATAGCTCTCAGGAGTGAGCTTCAGGTCTTACAAGATCCAGTAGAAGAAAAAAACACTATAAGGAACAATTGGAAAGAGATTAAAGAGGCAATAACTTCAACAAACCAAGTGCTGGGATATAGAAACACCAGTAGTAGAATCGTTCAAATAAGACATATAGGTAGATGAAGAGATGCCCCCATGTTCTCTTCGTAAAGCTTTGAGAGTAAGAAGTACAGATTGAAAAGAGGGATACTTTGTCAAGGGACTAAAGAAACGGGAAATTATTAAGCTAGAGAACCAGAGGCATCACACCACTATTAGTATCAGACGGAGTTTTCAAGTGTTGCTGAACTGAACGGAAGGTTCAGAAGACCCCCAACTTCGAGACCAAAAGGTTGACTTTCGCAAGGATCGATCATTTACCTACCGATTTGCGGTATTATGGATTATTGCTGAGCAATCAACTGAACAGAACTCATCGCTATACATCGACGTCTTCAATTATGCCAATGCATTCGACAGCATAAATAGAACTTTATAGAATCTTCTTTGACACTATGAAGTACGTGAGATCATCATTATACGAAATTTTTACGAGGGACTAAACTGCAAAGTCGATGGAAGTTTTATCTTAAGGTAAGAATGAATATAATTGTAATAATCGATTGCTTAACTAAGTTATACATCAAGTAAAGCATGTACATTATAGGCGAAGGATTGCATTTATCGAATCGAATATTGATATCACGAACTATAAAATGCCGGCTGAACTTTAAAATGCTTATTGGTGAAGAAAGTTTAATTCTGTTGTGTCTTGAATCGGGACTGGTTTATCAAGGCTGCGACTTGAAACTAAGTGCTTATTATTATTGCTGGTGCGGTTGTTTGCTAAACTGTGAAATACTGCCAATGACTGCGATGGAACGAGACTACTTTGTCAACCCAGGGAAGGAAATAAGACTGTAGAAACGGACTGATTTTTTCCACCAACCACTAATTAAACAACTTTTGGAATAATGAATATAATTACACATCATTTTCAATGTTTGGTCAACTAATAACTTTGAGCTAGTATATAGTCACAATAATCTACTCTTTATAGAATTTGCAAAATCAATAGACTGACTTAATTCAGAAATACTATACACCACTGAATTCTGTCTTGGCTTTATTCCTAACAGATTCATCCACTAATATCATTTCATTATGAAAATTTGCTACATAAAAATTGTGCAAAACTAGTGTTCTGTCCGAATGAGGAATAAATGAACGGTAACTGCTAGGATTTATTTCTAGACTAGTATTACATATATTCCTATTGGATAACTATTAAGTAACTATATTATATGTATATTTAAATTCCTCTTATTATAAGCTTCCATTTGACGCATTGACTACTATTATACGATTTACTATTCTCAAGTTATTCCCGATCTATTAGTTACAGTATCTCCCAATCACAGTCACTTTTGGGCTTGATCTTGTATAATTGTTATTCTTTATCTTATGGCATGATGTGTTCTGGTTTCCTTGCATATAAACCAAGCAAGTCTGAAATATATGATCCATACAATGGAAACTCATATTAGTGTTCTGGACTCAACAGTAAGTACTAGGAAAGAAGGACCAATCAGGACTCAGAGTTGACTCTAGGCTGCTCGTACTGGTTTGTGCGTCATTGGTCTGGTCATATAATTCGGTGTTCTAATTAGCGAATAAATTATGTGATAAGAAACAAGGGCACAATTCATGACAAAGTTCAGACAATTACTCCGAATCATATTGTTTACTCTTATTTAACCGCAGCTATAAACATGAAATACTGCATTTTTAAGGATTGTCTTATATACTTATCTTCAAAAAGAAAATTTATTACTGATCAAATAAAAGTAGCAGCGGAACCAACAAAACGGTAAATATAGCATATGAATGAGAAAATACTAAATAAATAACCTGAAAAAACCCAACAAGCTGTATGGAATAGCGCTTGTGTGTGAATAAAATGCATGTACAATTACAACTGTCAATGTAACCTAATGTTAAAATAGATGGTTCCCGTGGATTTTACAAAATATTTATACACATGTCAATTTTTATTGAAATTACACATATAAATATATAACACTGATCTAATTTCATTATGAAAGACTGATAAGAATAACAATAATTATAAGGTAAATTAGCAATGACAAGAAGGAATAAAAAGGAACCTGTTGCGTGTGAGAGGGAGAATAACTAGACTAACAGAACGTTCGAAGACTAGGTTCTGTGCTGAGGATCAATTAATTGATACTCGAATATTTAGATAAATAGGCTAAAGAATGGATATCCAGAAAAAGAACATCTTTAGAGATGACGAATATATCAACAAAATTACTTTAAATGACGAATTTTTATTCGGTATACAGTTCATGATAATTGTTCTCGCAAATGAATACTTTTGAAATTATCCTTTAGTATTCCAAGCCAGTCTCATATGTTACGTATGCCCAACCATCGCCTACCTGGACGATCGATGTTGTCTATTGTAGGAATATATTGAAAAGCTAGGGGCGGAAAAACTGAGATGCGGCACAAGTCCATGAATTCACTGACAACTGGACTTAACCACGCCAATAGATGTAGACTGAGTTAGTCTTACGTTGTAGCTGACTGACTGATGTAGAATAACTAGTAAAGTTTCGCGTGATTATCGCATGGTTTATAATCGTTCGCAATGGTGGAGGTACCTTCACACCTTGTCTTCCTCTAAAACTCAAGTCCCGAAAATCTCCTTATACCTTTTCTTCTCATTTCTGTATCTAAACTTTTTCAACTACTACTAATACTGATACTACTTCCAGTACTCTGGGATATGTCTTGAAATGTTGTGTCTCTGTGTCAATGTAGTATAACGACTTGAAACAGTACACATGTGTCAGATTCTACGCTGTTTTTTATGTTGAGAACCTGAAAAATATGTACATCAATTCAAGCTTCCATAGATCATTAGAAGAGAGAGGTGAAATTTCCAAGACAAATCCCCAGAGTAGTCGAAGTAGTAACAGTATTAGTGGTAACATGAAAGAGTATGCATAGTAGATATGATTTGAAAATAAAATATTAGTGCAAATGAGGTAACCACCGGAAAAAAATTGTTTGAAATCGTACTTTATGATCCTTGATTGAGAAATCCCACACACTAATGAAGAAGAATGATGAATAACCATCGAAGCTAATCAGTTGGTTCTGTTAGTCAGTAGATATCGTGCTAATGAGCACAAACCACATTAATCATATATGGATAGCCCATAAGTCCGAACCAACTAATTTGCGTCGTTTCCTTGTCCGTAAAGGTACTGACCATGAAGTTCAAACGTATATTAAATTGTAGGCTCACTGTTTCTAGTCTAACACATACCAAGGATAAAATTGAACTAATGAATTATTTTCCCTTGTCTAAAATTGTTTATCATGTACTTACAGTTACAGTTTGCTTCGTTACAATTACGGGAAAATAGCGAAAATACAATAAAATAGAATAAATCATATACAACTTAAAACAATTACCTCTTCTGTAGGTGTATGGACTGCCTAAGGCCGCATGAATTAAAGCACGAGGCCCTTGTGGACTACTTTGAAGATTACATGCTCTGTCCGAATCGGTATTAGTTGACGAATAGGAGTCAATACCATGATGACCAACGGAAACAAAATAATGGGTTCCCATAGTTTCATTGAGAGGGGTTTAACAAAGGATAATGCCTATCTATCAGTGGTAGCTTTAAAGGAGTTTGGACAAAACAGTGTAATTGTGATTCTTTTTCTGTAGTCATATTTTCAGATGATATCAGATACTGATTTAACGTTTGGCAATGTTGATTAGGTACATTACAGTCATGCTGTTGTGAAAAACTTCCTCCCCCCGATCATCAATATGTCTGAAGGAAAGGAAGCTTTCTGTTGTCAATTCCTAGCAATGTTCTGTTGATCACAGTCTACATGAGATATCAAACCTACATGATCTGATAACTGTGACTGTGCATCAGCATTGACCGATATTATACCTAGACACTACTGTAGGGTCGGTGAAATGTCACTGAATATCGAACAGATCATCGATCCCTGTCAAGGTCAAGGATAGTCAACGCGCATCAATCAATAAAATATACTCCATGGACTGGCCCACGCGGCAGTGGTTGTTCTTTCACTTCTGTACTTTCGTGGTTGTACCTTAACTAATATATTCTTGTAATAACGTCCTTTGTGTTGTACAGTCTCCATAGCGTCCATGATCCTTTGATGCGTCGATGGTTCAATCCACGTAAGGGCTGGTCGCTAGGTGTGACTTCAGCGTTAGTTGGTTCGTCACCATTCTCGTCTAACTATAGTAGGCCCCCAATCATTTGACATAGATCATCAACGTAGATGATCTTACAATACTATCTAGAATAACTATAAATATTATTTGTCGCAGTTCTTGGATGACTAAAAATATCCAAAAAAATTCCACCATTTCTAAACGCAAGTCTATAATTTGAATATTGATTACTATAACGATGACAGCAACATATCAAAACTCCAATACCCAATATAAGAATAACAAACGTACTGATAGCTATAGCAATAGACTCCGACATACCAAGTGACAATAAACCTGATAACCAGCTATTAACATCGCTCAAACCACTATTAGTAAATAGTGGACTGTTTGAATCTTTCATATCTTTATGTGGGATAGAAAAAAACGTGAAAAAGATTTTTTCAACAAATAAATTGACAATGATTAACAGGAAACCAAATGATTACATAATGGACGCAATTTCACTGTTCAACTACCTTATAGTTTGACTGTTGTCGTAGAAACCCCCCCCCCAAACATTGTATTGTCTTGTCAGTGGTTTAAAAGCTCGATTCACACGACATGAACTACTATATTACCTTATTTTGAACACATTCAAACGGCGGTAAACCATATGCAACTTAAAACCTGGCACATATGTACATCGATTCAATTCAGATGACAGTAGCTCACACAGATGAATTTCATCATTAAACGTGAAGGACTGGTTGTTAGTTATGTCGTTGTATGGATATTTCTTGTTAATTCTTTTAACAGTTGAATCGGAACAGATTCAACAATATTATTTTTACAGATAATGATAAACCATCAACTTACACCAAATATAAAAGCGATTTTCCAAGATGAGAAGAATATTAATGTCTAAATATTGTAATGTGTACTATGTACAAAAACTCCTCCTGTATCTCTTTTAGAGTTACTGCCGGTCCCAAGCCCGGGTAAAGGAGGAGGGTTGGGTATGGGGTTAGCGACCCCATCCCGTAGAAAACTAACTCGCTAAAAAAACGCTAACCAGAAAAAATAATTCAAACCATTTAAACTCTGCCCTGGGAGTTGAAGGAATAATTATGACGCCTCATGATGAAGGCCGATATTCTTTGGAAATCATGAGGCCAATGCACCTTCTAACAACCAGAGCCACACTCTTTATAGGTACATGGAACGTCCGGACAATGTGGGACACGGGGAAGACAAATCAAATAGCAACAGAAGCACGAAATGCACTTGTAGGATGGGCATCTCATGGATTCGGAATTGTCAAAGCATCATTCAAAACAAAGGAGGGGATCACGATGAACGTTATCCAATGTTATGCACCCACCAATCATAGCAACGACGACGACAAAGATCAGTTCTACTCGAGGCTGCAATCAATTATAGCGAAGTGTTCAAGAAAGGACCTCACCATCCGGATGGGAGATCTAAATGCTAAAGTCGGAGTGGACAACACAGGATATGAAAATATAATTGGATAACATAGATTAGGAGAGAGAAATGAAAATGGGGAGAGGTTTGTAAATCTATGTGCAATCAACAAATTAGTTATAGGTGGCACAATATTCCCACACAAACGCATGCACAAAGCTACATGGATCTCACCGGACCACACCACAGAGAACCAGATAGACCATATTTGTATCAACAAAAAATTCCGAAGGACAATAGAAGATGTGAGAACCAGGAGAGGAGCTAACATAGTTTCAGATCACCACGTGGTTGTGGCCAAGAACAGACTGAAGCCAGAGAAACACTGAACAACTAACTGGGGGAACAGCATTACAAAGGTTCAACACAGCCTTCCCTCAAGATACCGACAGGTCCAACGAATTCCAAGCTCCACAGGATCTACTGAAAGAACAAGAAACTACGATGGAGGACAACTGGAAAGGGATAAAAGAAGCACTAACTTCAATGTGTCGGGAAGTTCTGGGTCCTAAGAGGCTATATCATAGGGAATGGATCTCTATGGGAATCCTGGACATGATTGAAGAAAGGAAGAACAAAAAGACAGCGATTAGTAACAGTCGAACAAGAGCAGAAGAAGTCAGGGCGCAAGCAGACTACGCAGAAGCAAACAAGGAAGTAAAGAAAAGCATTATAGCTTACAAGCAGTAATACATGGGGAAACTAGCAACGGTGGCGGAAAAGGCTGCAAGAAAAAGGAATATGAGACAGTTATGCTATAGAAAGGAGACTTGAGCAAATGTGAGAATTACAGAGGCATCAATTTAGTGTCAGTACCAGGAAAAGTTTTATACAGAGTGTTGCTGAACCGGATGAAAGACGCAGTAGACGCCCAACTTCAGATCAACAGGTGAGAATCCGTAAGGATCGGTCGTGCACAGACCAAACTGTGACACTACGGATCATTGTTGAACGATCATTCGAATGGAACTCATCATTATACATCAACATCATTGACCATGATAGGGCGTTTGACAGTGTGGACCGGAGAATATTGTGTAAGCGTCTTCGACACTACGAAGTTCCTCAGAAGATTGTCAACATTGTCCATTATTACTCTGGGACAGCTGGAAACACTCACGTACCTGGGAAGCATCGTTGATAAACAAGGAGGATACGATGCAGGTGTAAAGGCGAGGATTGGCAAAGCAAGGACAGCATTTTTACAATTGAAGAACATATGGAACTTAAAACAACTGTCAACTAACTTCTACGCAAAACATTCAACATTCACTGACCGGATACTATCAGCAATAGCGTTTTATGTGAGAGGACAAACCAGCTTCCAGCTGAAAAGGAAATTAGGAAAAGGCGTTGTAAGTGGATCGAACATACATTACGGAAATCATCAAACTGCATCACGAGACAAGCCCTAACTTGGAATGCTGAAGGGAAGCTGAAAAGAGGAAGTCCAAAGAACACATTACGCTGGGAAGTAGAAGCAGATATGAAAAGGATGAATGACACAACTGGAAAGAATTGGAAAAGATTGCCCAGGACAGAGTTGGATGGAGAATGGTGGTGGGAGGCCTATGTTCCTCCACGAGGGGCAACAGGCGTAAGGAAGTAAGTAACTATGTACAAAGCTATCAAGTAGTGATATGAACTGTATACATTATTAGTTTCTTTCCTAGATAACAGGGACTGATTAGTAGAACAGTGAAGTTATGTTCAAGTACTTTTCTTGTTTGCGAGTTAAAAAAACACCTTATTGTGTAAACAGCTATAGCGTTCTTATAGGCTAGCGAGTGACTGATTGTTACGTCCAATTATGAGTTTTTGCCCGTTCCAACTATTGAAGTACTGGCCGTCGATATTCGCAAATCGCGAACCCAAGTAGGCAAGAGATCCAAAACTCCAAATTAGATACCAAGTTCATTCGCAATTCACAAATAATCGACCAAAGTCGTTCTAACAACAATAATTATAACAATTATAAAACAAACCTTCAATTTTGTAGGTTCCCGGAGCAAAAACTCTCAAATAATAATAATAATAATAATAATAATAATAATAATTTACTTCTCAAATAACAGATTGTCACATGAGGCATGCCGGTTTACAGGCAAGATCAAATTGTTAAAGAAGTTACAATTTTCACTGTTGAAAATTATTCATCCGGGCTGATATTTCATAAGATATGCATGTAAATGGATTTATAAGGAACATTTCTACATCACACTCGGCGCACTTTATGGAGGTAAGCGTTGCATGCATACAAGCTGATGGTGGAGAATAGATACATGTGAAGTTGGGGGCTTTTAGAAGTTTCGAACTTATATCCCTCCAGAATATAGGAAGCATTAATAACGGTGTATGTCGAAGTCACCCGTGCACATTCTGCTTTTGGGTGGTAGAATATGCAGGAGGCTGAAAAAGGTGTAAGAAAAGAAGAAGGACGAAAAGCAGAGCA
>NC_031496.1:5637260-5661910 GCF_000237925.1 Schistosoma mansoni
GCTAACATGTCAAAAATCTCCCACAAAAAGGCCGTGCGTGACCGGCCTCAAGTAGTTGTCTCTTGGGCTCTGTGGTCACGTTCCCAGGTCGTTAAGACCAACATTAATCCAACTTCCTTTTCAGGTTCCTCAAGAAATACCCTTCCACGGTGTGGGCAGGCTGGAATGAACACCAGCCCTCATACCCGTATTAGCACACGAGACCAAGATGGTCACATTCAAATCCTTCCTACACCTCCTAATAACTCTCTTATCTCCACGACTAACCCTTTTCATGTCCTTTTATCACCTCGCACCGCTAATGCAAACGATTTGAGTACGTGGAACGTTATTCTTGGTCTCCTGAAACCACGCTCTATACTACATCTAGGAACTTCTAACGTCCGAACATTGTGCCAAATAGGTCAACAGGCCTCCTTAGCTAGGACTTTGGATGTATGCTGCATCTCCGAAACGCGCATACAGGATCCGAGTGGCGTCTTTCCTTTGACCTCACCATGTCATAATAAAGAAGCAACTCTATTCACGCTTCATGTATCTGGAAACCCTGATGCTGCTTCCCGTGGCCTCACTGGCGTAGGTATATCATTGAGTCCTATGGCAGAACTAGCTCTTTTGGACTGGACAGTAGACAGTCGTCTGTGCGTTGTCCGACTAAACGGGACAGTAAGGACTTGGAAAGATAGGGACACTTGTCGTTACCTCTTCGTCGTCTCTGCCTGCTCTCCCACTGACTGCAGGTCAGATGATGTAAAAGGTGAGTTTTAGAGAAAGCTTTCCGACCTTCTCCGAAAAGCTAGGCGCTGTGATGTAGTAATAGGGGCTGGTGACTTAGACGCTCAAGTAGGTAGACTAAGCGAAAGGGAAAGACACCTAGGCAAACTCGACTATTAGCGAGACTATCTCGGAAAAAGATGGACATATTGTTCATTCTTAATCCAGATTGGACCGATGTGCAGAACATTTCAGGGATCAGTTCAAATGGCCTTCAACAACACTTCGGTTACCCACGATCCCCAGTCAACCTGAACGGAAAGTTAATGTTAATTCTCCGAATCTTTACGAGGTTGAAAAAGCTTTAGGAAATCTGAGGCGTGGGAGAGCAACAGACCCTAACAGGTTTACCCCTGAGATTTTTAAGGATAGTGGTCCAGTACTAGTAGCGAGATTGACTGAAGTCTTAGGTAGAATCTGGGAACTGAACGTAATTTCATCCGAATGCTCTCAGTCACTGATTGTGTCAGTCTCTAAGAAAGGACAAAAGTCCTCTTGTGACAATCACAGAGGGATCAGTTTGACTAATATAGTGTCTAAAATATTAGCTTCAATAATACTTAGACGCCTAACCAAAACTCGTGAATAGCAGACTAGAGAATACCAGACTGTTTTTCGACCTGGACGTGGTTGTATAGACCAGATATTCACTCTACGTCAGGTCCTAGAACATAGACACATATTCAGACGTCCCACAATAATAGTATTTTCCGATCTTAAGGCGGCATTTGACTCTGTTGATCGTGAGGTTCTATGGCAGTGTTTGTCACTGAAAGGAGTATCAAAGAAATACATTAACCATATACAGGCTCTCTACTCGAATACACCTTACCGAGTAAGAGCTTATGGCGAACTGTCATCAGAATCGATTACCTCAAGTGATGTTCATCAGGGCTGTCCACTCTCTCCATTCTTGTTCAACATTGTCTTTGACGTGCTTTTGGAGATAACACTTTACTCATCCAAATTTCAAGCAGTTGAACTTTTGCCGGGAGGCTCACTTGTCGACTTAGAATACGCCGACGACATAGTTTTACTCGGTGAAGACGCTGGCAACATGCAGAGTCTTCTGACCACTATAAGCAACTATGCAGGCATGTTCGGAATGCGATTCTCTCCCTCGAAGTGCAAAATGTTACTTCAGGATTGGGTTGCAGCGACACCTGAACTAATGATAGGGAGTGAAGTAGTTGAGAGTGTAGACCGCTTCACTTATCTTGGGAGTCTCATCAGCCCTTGCGGTCTGATGTGTGACGAAATCTCAGCACGGATACAGAAGGCTCGTCTAGCTTTCGCCAACTTGCGTCATTTATGGAGTAGGCGAGATATCCGTCTAGCAACCAAAGGACGGGTTTACTGTGCAGCAGTTCGCTCCGTCCTACTCTATGGCAGTGAAACATGGCCAATAAGAGTAGAGGATATTCGTAGGCTACTAGTGTTCGATCATAGGTGTCTTCGAAGCATTGCTCGTATATCCTGGGACCACCGGGTAAGTAATGCAGTTGTTAGGAAACGAGTACTAGGTAGGGATGGCAAATCGATTGATGAAGTAGTGAAACTTCATCAGTTGAGATGGCTGGGACATGTGTTACGTATGCCCGACCACCGACTGCCCCGACGTGCAATGTTTCATGGTGTAGGAGTAGGTTGGAAGAAAGCTAGGGGTGGCCAGACCAAAACGTGGCACAAATCAATGAAGTCACTGACAAGTGGACTGGGCCATGTTGGTAGGTGTAGACTACCTGGTTGGGATTCGCGAGATGACAGCAACCGATGGTTAGAGACCTTGAATGACATGGCTCAAAATCGTTTGCAATGGCGAAGGTGCATCCACTCTTTGTGTTCTCCCAAGTTCTAATCTTCTAAATTCCTCATGTCTTTATTTTTTTCTCTTTCCAAATTTATTTCACTGTACTATACTCCTTCAATAATTTCTTGAAACCCCTAATCTTTTGGATTTCTGATTATACTCCTACTACTTCTACCACTATGGGATTTGAATCGACAACTGCATCTCTGTGCTAATGTGGTATGGCAACTCGAACTGATGTACGTACGTACGAAGTTCTACGTTGTGACTGACTGACTGATTTCAAATCCCATAGTCTGTTATTACTGCTCTAGACCATGACGTCTACCGACCTTTTATTCTCCGTTGTTTTGGATGTATATTTTAATTTCATTGCTACCACTTAAACTCAGTCCTATAGTACGGAGAAATGGTTTCATTAATGGAATACGTCATGTTTTTTGGGTCAAAATATTCGTAATACAGTCAGTAGTCAGCGATTCCTGAGGAAGATCATTATCATACATATTGTTTTGGTGTTGGTTCTGTGATCTTGAAACGATTAGCGACCAAGTTATTTCACTGTTAGTAATATATGTCAGTATGCTCGTAACTGCGTGAAAATCTTATCAATTATCAAAACATTGTTCAAAATAACGATATTGCAGTTCCAGATTAAATATGACCCACTCGTAACTTAGTTGTTTCTTGAATGTATAATACTTCACCACACTAGTTTTGTTTTTGGACTGAAAATCTAATCGTACATCATAAACTTTCCTAGGTCGAGTCAAATGACGTCTTATTATTGTTTTATTTATTTGGGGACATAAACATTGTTACCAGGTGGCAGCAAATACATATGCACCACACATTAACAATGATGCTTGTAGCAGTTATTATCGATATGTGTAAGGGCTTTGATACTACATAGGTGCCCAGACCGAAGCAGATGGTTGTATTAGGGGGCCTGTGATATAAAGTGTGTTGTATCATTATGATCTTGTTTGGTGTAAATAAACTGTATGACTCACATTTAGTTGTCACCTCTAAGTTTCCGTCTCTTTTTTGTGAGAACCAACAGGATCAGTGTTGTCTCATGATATTGTTCAGGATCACCATATTTTGTTCAAGTTAGTATGGTGTTAAAACGTTATCAAACCTGTACATTTCGTTCTTATCTCAAAATTGGTACTAAAGTCTATTTACTCGAATTCCAATCATTTGTATTACTATATTAGGTCAATATCCGTAAAAATAACATAAATACGAAAACAAATTGGTCAATTGATATTAAGCCTTTTTTTTATATAGAATCGATTGTAGTAACATTTTTTAGATTGCGAGCATAGGCTAGACTTGCTTAACTGTTCAGTTACGGTCAATAAAAAGTCTGTTGAATAAAAGAATCCATTGTGTTAAGAATGGAGTTCTTCGTTTTCTCAGGTTTCCTTTCTGTCGATCCTTGTTTCATCTATTAAAAAGTCAACTTTAAGAATGTACAACTTATCGTAAATTTGTTGGCTTGGCTGAACAACGAAACAATAAAGCTGATATGAGAATTGTGATGTATTCACCCCACACATTTTGAACAGTCTGGTCAAGGCATTTTATATAAAAACTAAAAAATATAATCTAATTTTCATCCTCAGACCTTTCTTAGATACTTTTTAAAAGTACTTAAATGCTGTGAATCATTTGCACACCTTGTCAACTGAGGAACATTTATAAGTTCTTTTATCTACTACTTTTAAATTCTTAACTTACGAAGTCATGTAATCACCAAATTACTTTCTTAACAATAGGGCAAAGGGGTGGTCGTGGTCGTGGTGATCAAAGAGGTGGTCGGGGCGGACATGATTTTTCACGTGGTCGAGGAAGGGGGGACTCTCGAGGTGCTCGTGGCGATTTCCGAGGGGGACGTGGTGGCTCCCGTGGACGGTGGAGTGATGGAGGTGGTCACAGTAATCGAGGCGGATTTCGTGGTGGGAGAGAAATGAATGGTCAGCGTGGTGGTGAACGTCACTCGTTCGGAGGAAAACGGGGTGCAAATTTTTCTGCGTCTAATACTCCACAAAGTAAAAAATTCAAATCAGAAGACTAACTCACTGTTTTTGTACGATAAAACTTTTACCTGCACTGCTTTTCTTCTATATTAAATCTCGTTCTTTTGCTACAGGTCATTTATTTAAGATCACCTTTTCCTCCTGCTGCGCTGCCATGTCTCTATCTTTGAACTGGTTGGGATTTCTATGTGCATGGTTTTCAAGAAGCATTTCTTA
Organism: Schistosoma mansoni; assembly: GCF_000237925.1. Classification (NCBI taxonomy): domain Eukaryota; kingdom Metazoa; phylum Platyhelminthes; class Trematoda; order Strigeidida; family Schistosomatidae; genus Schistosoma; species Schistosoma mansoni. The sequence goes on from NC_031496.1 coordinate 5,642,106, forward strand.
AACACCCAACTTTATTTTTGTTAAGGTATCTTTAATAAAAACCTAGTCATCCTACAATAAGTATATATTTATAGATTATCAAAATTGGTTGTCGCAGATAAAGTTTACCTGTATAAAAATTCTGTTCAAAGGCTCTGAAACGATGAGAAGGGTCCGATTTCTAGCCTATTTTTAAAGTATCTCAACAAGCTGTTTCTTTTTATGAAAAAGCAAGTTAACGGAACTTCACAGACAGGTTGATGTATCAGGCAGACTTGTTTCTCTTCCAATTAAGTCACTTATTAATGTCAAGAAAGTAATTGTTTGTTAGTCTGAGGATTCCTGTGTGTTGTCCTAGTGGTTAAAGCGTTCAAGGTATGATTATTAAGTCTCAGCTTTCAGTCCCACTCCACCTTCGGTTTAGCTTCCTAATGCTATCACAATGAATTGTGGCTCTAAGCCAGCAAACTAAAACGTTATTTGCTTAGTAAGTAACGATTTGTCAGCTCGTGATGACTTCCGAGATATTCGGTCGTTGGTCATCTCTTTATCTTAATTTTCTTAGTAATCATGTTCTTGGTTTATAGACCTCTCCTGACAGTCACCTCTATTTAATGCATACAAATTCGTTGTTCATTTTCATGACCTCTAATTTCAAGCTTACCGATTAGTCTAGTATTCCAGTTTTCAGTGTTTAATAAATCGGGGATCAGCAATTCCGTTTGTTGATAACGCAGTTTTAATAGTCTCCGTAATTAGTATTACGTAATGTTCCTTTTGCTTAGTTTATTTCTGAAAAAAATCAAAATATATATGCAGTAAAGAATTCCGCGCTACGCACTTATTTGCAAGTGGTAACCGAGGCAACCCAACATATCAGATATGGTTCGTGATTGTTTATATTTTCATCTAAATTGCCACGCCTCGAAAATGACAAAAGATTATTCATTCTTATTTGTAAATGTCTACGAGAAATATCGATATTATTACTGTTCTATCAGACAAAACCCTCTTGCTATTTGGCCTACTTTCCTCCCCAAATTTTTATCCCTTTTCTCTTATTTCGTTTAACCGTAAAAGGCGTAGACACTAAATATTAAAGAATGAACAAAATGTTAAGAGCTTCTTTCTATCATGTAACAATAATACTTAATTGCTATTATTACAGTAATAGAATAATCAGCCATTCAAAAAATAGCCTTTCACGATTTTATGCCTTATAGTGAATTACTGTATTCTCCGTTTTATCAATAAATGTTCATTTTTGGTACAATTCAATCGCTTCCACAGTTCTTTTTCAGTCAAAGAGGAACAATTAAGAACTTCCTGTCTAGATGTTATTTCCTAACTTACCTTATAGATGGATATTGAGATTCATGAGGTATTGAACAGATGTTCGCTCTCATATGGAACTTCTCAACTTTATTCATTCACGCTCTTGCCAAAGTTAAACTTTCTGGAATAATCTTAAGCTTTCAGTATTATTGCATTGTTATCTAAAGGTTGTAACCCGACACCACCAAAATGTCATCGGTTTTAACAAAACTGCTATCCATTGCTTATTGGCTTCCAATGGTTTTGTAGATGGAAACATTCCTTCATGTGAATTAGAAATTAGACAATTCTCAAACTTTTTACAACAGCATTCTTCATTTTTTTAGTGTCGATCTGTTTAGGTTAAAAATAAAATGCCCTTTGCGGCAATGTAGTATTTTTATTTAGACAGTTTCTTACTGGATTATGTTTCTGTCGTTCACGAAATATTAAGCCTGATTTAGCATTTAGTTTGTTCATTTTCAGGCATAAGTATCAAGTTAATTAAAATGTCGCTTAAATTTGTATAAATCCTGTTCCAACTACTTTCGTCATAAATTATTCATTGGAATCAAATCAACTTACATTGTAAATATTTAAAATTTCTATCAATAGATTGGCTCTGTTTGTTTGGTTCGAAAAATTGGTGCGTACGAATAGTGCGATGATATAGTTGAATCAAATTATTTGGCTTGATGAATCACCCTAGATAATCCTAATTTTACGCGTTGTGTTTGTTAATTCTTGGCACTATAGTTATACACTAAGCGTTCTGGACTAAACCTATACTAATGAAAATTCAGTTGCACGTAGTTTTAAGTATATATGACGATTTTCGCTCTTCACATTATCTTTTGAATCTCCTCTCTTCCTCAGCAGATGTTTCTGGGGTGTATATCAATCACTTCTACCAAGCTCGATGATGCTTTAGTCGTACTGCTTGTGTTCGTGTCAACGTAATATATTTCATTTATGCTCCTGGCAATCGTTGTTCTTCGCATGATATTGTCATCTATTCAGTTTAGCATTGTCTGATGTATATTTGTGGACATCAAAAATGTTTTGAATAGTCGAAATCCTTTTGAGCAGCTTTTAGAATCAGTAATTATTCTGAAGTGTTTCACGGGAATTGTTAAAATATGCCTAAACGTAATCTAAGGTAATCCATTTAGTGTTTACATGTATGTAATCCTACTATAGCCTACATAATCAACCATCATTTTAACAGCATTTAGAAGTTAGCAGACATTTGTCTTAATATGAGACTCTTTAAATGTATTTACATTTTTTTCGTGGTCGGAACCAAAAAACTAACAGGCAACGGTTCACTACTGACTTGTAGTCTGAAAATCTACCAGTGCATTTAGAATGTGATAAGCTTTTCCAAATGTTATTGGTTAGTATTTCAAATTGCTAACAAACTGGTGAGCTCACTAGAACTTTAAAAACATTACCTCTCTGAATTTAATCACTAATTTGTTTTAAGCGGTGATGCCGAAGTTTCTTTTTTTATAGAAAATGTATTAACAGAATAATCGATTTCGGATAAAAATTCTTTCTTTGCTGCTCACACTACATTCGTTCTCATTTTAGTAACATGTATTCAGTTACAACTGCCAGTGCTAGTCCATATCCGTTATTGGAAATCGATCAGTCTCTCGAGTTCTTTTGAATTTTATTTGGAACCTTTTAAATCATATTTACAACATATTGCACTTAAATAAGACGTTCTGAACTTTACAGCGCAGTAATTGCTAAAGCTCCTATTCAGCGAAAAAATCAGGCCCGTAAAATATTATTGGGTCAAAAGTAGTTTGGCAGGTGGATTGTATATTGGTAACCTCTTCCCATCAAAGTTACATAATTTTGACTATTCATAATGTCCTTACAAGTAAGTGCACGTTTCTATGCTGGTTTGTTAAACATTTCTCCATTGTTATGAAGTTTGGCAACTTTTGATTAGGTTTTATGGCTTACATTCTAGGGAAATATATTATTATTTCAACTAGAAACTTTTCTCATTTCTGATCCTTTCAACACCACTTCATACACACTACATAGGATGATGTTCAATCTGATTCTGTCTCAACAAATGGCAAATAAAATCAATGTGCGTCAAAAAATTTATCACATTCATACTTTACATCATCCACGCTTACCATTTAGTTGATTAAACAGAATTAGTGTGTACTTCTTTAGGCATTGTAGTGGCTAAGAACTTACACAAATAATCTCATCGTGATATATTACTATCTCTGGCAACTCAATAAACTTAGGAAAGAGCTTACCATTAGCAATCATAAATCTGCAAAAAAATGGTCTTCAACCGAATAAAATTTCTAAAGTGCGATAATTAATTTACTAGTTAAGAATGAGGTGAATTTACGAGATATAAATAAATATGCAATGACAGTTTACTCAATAATGAATTCATAACATTGGTCATAAATCGTTCACTTCCGACGAGCTTACACAGTATTTTTTGCGCAGTACCATTCCAAGCACAGTTTGATTATACATATGCGATTTGTTATATTCCCTGCCTGTGTTTGAGAATAAAATCATTAAAATAAGCCACGGTCCATCATATCTTCGAGGTCATCATAGATTTTCTCCATATGCGTTGAATATTTTACTTTATTAGTAAACACTTCAACGACAAATTCGCGACGACAGAAAAAGTCCGAAAATTCTTTAAACTTGTCTTGTGATTGTTGACTGATGTGGTGCTTAACAGCTTCTATTAACGTTTGGTTAGCTTCTTTCATTGTTTGTATCAATTTGTCAATTGACGGTTCAACACCTGGCATTAGACGGCGCTTGGGTCGACCTAAGCGCAGTGCGATTTCAGCTATTTGATGACATTTCTCATGAAATTCATAGGCATGGTTTAACTGTTCGTCTGATAGTATGTCATTGGATATTAAAATTAAGGCCTTAACATTTAATTTGATTGCCTGCTTTGTTAGATAAGCAGCTAGTTTATTATTACCTGTATATTGTTTTATCAACCTAAATATATTTTCAAATAAGCGAGCCGATGAATCATCAAGAAATAATTTAATAATTCCTTTTGGTAAACTTCCGACCAACTTTTTTTGAGCTCGTAAACTTATCGACTGTGGATCAAATTGTTCTGTTGAATCTTCTGGTGTCTGAGAATTTTGAGGAGTAATTGGTTTGTTAGTCATTCTTCAACTGTAAAAGTTAGTTTGCAATTTATTTTTTATATCGTAGTTTGTATAGAGGTATTTCAGATTTTGAGCGATAGGGTGTGGTTTCCAACATATAAAATGGACCAATAAGAAGTGAGCATAGGATAATTAGCTGATTGGTTAACTCGACCAAGAGAAATACCCAGTTTTAGAAACAACCAATTTATGAGCACTAGTTAGTCCTTTTGGAAAGTATTGTATAGTGTACTTTATCAGCATGACCACCTTAGCACATATAAAATGTTCAATGACTTCGACGATTCCCCACTGACACAAATGAAACAATCTAAATATGTCTAAGCTTAGTAAAATTGGTAACAACCAAGGTTCTGAGCCTGTTTGCTGCCTCAATATGTCAGTAAACAATCATTTTACAAAACAAACTGACAAGAAATACTTAGAATTAATACTGGCCTTTATACATCATTACTAATTCTCTCAATGTAGATAAAGTAAATAGTATTCTAATTGTACATCAAACGTTATACTAATTGCTATTCTTACCCGGTTCCATAATAATTCGTTATCTATATGTGTCCAGTTTAAAGTGTCTTCCTGTCTCTATTGTTGCTTCCAGCTCACTTGCGTCCGTCTTTAGGAACAGGTATAAGAGTATATTGCTTGTGCGATGGAGACTTTGGCAATCAGTCTTTAATTATAGTTTTGTCTACTCTAAAAACAATTTGAAAACTATCGTATCATGAAGATATTTTATCTTTTACCTGGTATGACAACCGATTTTTTTAATATTAGTAGGTTCTCGTCCATACCTACTTCACTTATCCTAATCAATAAAATAGCCTGAAATCCAACTTTTCCTGCATAGAGTACATTTTCGACTATAGTAGTTTGAATCTAATCATACAAACATTTCGTGAGAACTCTGTCGTACGATGTAGTTCATGATTTATCAATACACTTCCCTCGAAAATAAATTATTTTTTGTTTTTACCACTAAAATCTCTACTTTTGTATTCGACAAGCTTCTTTAAAGTGCCTAAACGGTGTAGCTATAAATAAATCCCCAAAATCAATAGCTTTGTAAGTGTTCGATATTGGATGCTGACCACATTAGTTTTGATGGACTCACGTAGCTGAAGGCGCTCGGTCATGCATTCGCACCAGATCTCGAGTTGGAACAGCGTGCTCAACTTCTCCTGCGATCACTAGCCAGTTTAGATCAGTCACTCCCCGATATATTGATAATCTATCAAATATACCTTCCAACCTCCTCGCTTCTGACTTTCGATTTCACGGGGGGGGGCGCGATTCAATTATAGGTGTTATTGGTAAAGTGTTGTCAAACTACAATACCTGTGGTATCGTCATTGGTGAGCCTTAAGTGATCTGTTACACCAACCTATAAACTATGAGTCTGTCCCTTGTCGTAACGTAACATTTTTTGGATTATAATATTGTTTGTGTATTCGCGGATTTTATTTTTGTTAATGATCAAGACTCTCGCACTCATCCTCTGACCTTGAGTTTCGTACCATTTTAGTCTGGCAGTATCAAAGCCTGGTTCTGCTACGCAGAAGCTGACTTCCACGGGCTCTGCGTAACAGGCACATGTGCTCAGTTCTTTCAGTAGTGAATGCGCTACTACGAGAATTTAACAGATGCGTAACAGCTATTATGATTATTGGTGATGGTTCTGAACCTTATTACTCCTTAAAAAACCTGTTCTCAATCGTTGAGACCTGACCAAGTGTCAAGGGTTAGACCAGCTATTCCTCAATATTGAATCGCAACACGGCTCAGCAACATAAATGCTATGTATTCGGGAGGTCATTCAATGAAGAATTTCTGACGATGGCCACTTTAGGCAAACCCTCTTGTCTAAGCTTACCCAACAGGTGCAAGTGGGTACTATCTCATCACAAAACGACGTTACAAACGAATTGGCTGAATCTGCCGATCAGATTTCGGAGATCAACATGACTCCCGGCACCGAAGCTTGTTCTTTCGAAGAAAAGCCTCCAAGGACACGAAACAAAATTATAAATCTTTCTAACACTCCCTCATTTTCCTACAATTTATCATGGTCAAAACTTGTATAAAGTTCGTCATGTAAATCTATTTCTGAATCACATGAGAGGAATAAGACAACACCTTTAGTAAATCTTCCAGAAATTGCAAGAAATACCAAAATTTCACCGGCTCCCCTTTGACCTGTGTTGCTCGGAATTCAAAATGAAGTGAAAGCGGAAAGCATCCAGAAAAATGTTTATCAGCGGTAAAATCTCTAGTCTTAAAAGTAAGAATGATTATTTCCGAAGGTTATCACCACAAAACGTGGAGGATAGTTGGGCCAAAGACTTGAATAAGTTTCAAGACAAGTTGTTTCACAATTCTTCAAGATTGATGCTGACCTATTTTGTCTTACTGGACACCCCTAGTGAAGGCGCTTGATCAAGCATCTTCACCGAATCACGAATGGGTTAGCCGTGCTACCCACCCCTCAGCTTGGACAACATATTTGCGGACACATCGACCATCTTACAAATATATCATCTGATACCTTCGTTCCTGACATCTGACTTTACTGCCTTTGAGATCCTTGAACGTAAAAATGTTACGAACAAGCACGTTGTGAGTCGCTGTGTATCCATGACTTCAAGCCCATGAAGTGGTATTTGTTCTGTTTCTCAAATGTTGTTGGATTGAAATTGTCACTCTCACTATTAATTTTGTTGGTCAGCGACCCTGCCCTTTATCCTTTTATGAAATCAGATGCTGTCGGTGTGGTTGTTTGATCAAACATCACATCTTTCTCGAGTGCCTATGTTTCACATTCTGTTATAAAACATTACGTTTTCAAGCATCATGTTACAAACATATGAGACAGTGGCAACTCATGAACTGTAGGTTACGTGTCAACGTAGCACGGTTAAGTATAATAGTATCAAGCACTTTTTTTAAAGGAACTGTTAGTGATCACGGAAGTATAGCGATATTCGAATACATGTCATAGTGAAACAGTCTTGGGATCTGATACTGATAAACAAGGCAACGAGTGACGAAATAAAACGAATGATAGGTCATTAAAATGTATTTGATGCAGTAAATCGATGAAAAGTATAAAGGAAGGAACTCACGCTTCTCTAGCATTGATGACATTTTAGGCTGTCTATCCTAGTTCCTGTTTTCAGATTTTAGATATCTAAGACATCTGGCAGTTGAGCCGTATCTTGTGAATTTCAAGTGATGACCTCACAGGATATCCGGCTAAATTGTTCAAGGTAGTGTGTTTTTCTTGCAACTTATCGCAGTTGAGACACATCTAAATGTCCAGCAGACTAGTCATCTGTTTCGAATAAGAATTAAGATGGATATGCACATTCATAGAAAAAACATGTGCAACATGGAGGTTGTATTTTTCTACCTTCAGTCTAAAAAGGTAAGAATACTCCGAAGCTTATCTAAATGTGAACGAGTGGACCGATTCGTTAACTTATGTTCGAGTTCTATAATGAAAGGTTACAAGCTCCGGGTTTATATCCTCAGAAGTATGTAGAATTAGATGTGATATCCCAATGACCTACTGATTCACAACCTTCCATGCATATCCTATGAAACATGTTTTCTCTCAATACCGACATAAGAAGGGAATTTAATTAGTTAATAATACATCAAAGCAAGTCGAATCGTGTCCGCAACTTCTACCTTATACAGACAGTTTGAACTCTGTCGCAATAAGTGGTTCAACTAATGTGCATGAAATACTTCTAGTAGAGACTTGATATGTTCCTATGTGTAAGACCATCCACTCCTATCTTATTTTTCACCAAGTATTCAGTATCTAGTTCTTTTGATCACTTTCACATCGATTTGTTGAGAGAAAACTGGATTCAAGCATTTTAACTGTAGATTTTAAGCATCTAAAGTAATGAACGTCTGTCTGTTGAAAACAAGCCACTCTAGCGGATCACAACATGATGGATGAAGGAACAAGTAGAGTAGAAGTTCGACCATTGGTCGAAGTCTGCAGGAAAAGTAAAAAATTCTACTCAGGACTCAACAAATAATTTCATGATAAAATTTCAGTAATTGTATTATACAAAGAGCTTCATTTGGAACTTAACAGAACTTTCAGAAATGAACCTGAGCGATGATGTGATGTATTGGAAACTGAGGCATTTAAACAAGGACATTTCTCCTTGCTCGAATATGACTTATTTTGCTATATTATGAGAAACGGCTTCAGTACTGGAAAAAAAAACTAATGTGATCCTCTTACATTCACTTAGCCGAGGTAAAGTACTTTAAAGTAGTAAGCTGGCGAACTATCAACAAGGACTTACTCTTAACACTTCAAAGTGCAAAGTAGCTCGTTTGAAACTTGTTGCAGGCTACGCACACAACTAATGTAACTCTCCTCTATAGGTATCCTAAGTTGAATAAGACCTAGGAGTCTCAATATCATATGGTCTAAAGTCTTACGTTTAATGCGAAAAAACGGCTTTCGAGCGAAACAGTTTGACGGTAGAACTTACTTTCTACAGTTTTATTTAGAGTATGGAAATAAAGTTTGTCCTCCCTCATTTAAAAGGTTCAGAATTCAATGAAACGTATCCAACGGTAAGCCACAAAAGCATTCGATGACTGGAGTTCGAACCCTATGAAGAGGGCCTCAAATCAATGAGTCCTGGTCCACCAGACTACAGCGGTCTCACATGTGACTTTCCCATGTACAAAGGCATTCTGAACTCTTGTCTATCTCATTAATTGCCTACATAAGCTCAATCCCGAAGAAACAATGTGGACGACGCGCAGAAATTAGAGGAAAAATACAGCAATATAGACTGGACGCATACATTTTGCTCTTTACGAGTTGTCGAATTCTGGGATCCGAAACCATCTGAGGTAGTCACAGTGAATTCCAACGAATATTTCAGGAGAAGTTTGGACATATTTTCAAAGACTTAAGACAGTATCTTTCTATAATTTAGTGATATTTTTTGTCTTTACTGTCAAAAATATCTAGGTTCTTTCTTGTAGGTGTTGGAGGTTTTTGAACCTACAAATCATCATCTAATTGACTGAGAATATTGCAGTCTAACGACCAGAATACCACACGCTGGTAGTTGGTGAGGAGATGGAGCTATAATAAAATAGTTAGAGAGGTCATAAAGAGAACAAACTCTTATAGATATATTGGATATTGGAACGAGGATTTTTAAATACTCAAGGTCATCCTTTCTATGATCCCCCATTATAACCAACAAATTATAGCTCAGCAACCTACCCCTGGGAGGGCTATCATCTCTGGTAAGCCTCAAAATTGCCTACAAGTTATAGCCTTATAATGTTCAGTGTACGGCTACGAATGTAATTTTTTAATAGGAAGCGTTAGGGTCGTATTTCGGGTTACGGATACATAACTAATCGCTGTAAAGTTTTTTCTCCACATAAGTCGCACATATTGGCTTTTGTAGTCTGATTCTTCTTTCGCTATGATAGTAGAGTGTGGAACTGAAAGCGTAGCTAATTGCTTGGTTATCCGTAGTCTTGTAGTGCTTTAAAGGTTTGAAGTAAAGTACAGATTACATTCCACTCCTCCAGGAAAAAGTTCTCAAAGCGATGTTTGAAGTGGTAAATTACATAGTTAAAGTCTTAAATATCTTGCAATTCTATTTAAGCGAACATGTATGTGTACGATTGGTTGGACATGATATTGTTGCTGGTCAGGACAAAAACATCAGTTGTTGTCAGTTTGTTGAAATAATGCAAAAGCAGTCAAAAGCTAAATATAATTTTTGCCCTGTGCAATACAAACGGGGTTTAATAAGGTGCCTACTTAATAGGCTTGTTCGTATTCGCACAAACAACGCTATTGATGATGATGTTAAGTTAAACAAGACATTAATGGGTAATGGTTATCCACCTAAATTTATCAATAGATGGAAAGTTCATGGCACAGTGAGACCTACTGTGGCCTTTTTGGGAAAAAGGTCTGTCTACATCACCATTGAGAGATGATTCAAATAGCCTTTTATTGAAACAAAGGCTTAAATCAGTCATCAACAAAACATATTGTGCAGCAAAGATCATTATCAAAGAAAGAACGAGGTCCATGCTTCATTCAAAACCTAAAGGACATGAAAACGATTGTGTCACATTCCACTGCATTTACCAATTTAAATGTATGTGTGGTCACACATACATAGGGAGGAGCAGTCGTGATCTGAAAATTAGGGTGTGAACATGTACCGAAATGGTTGCAGAAACAAATGGAATCAAATGATCCGTTAAGAGTAGAGGATAAATATACATCATCCTCTATCGCCAAACACAAAGTCGAAACAGGCCATAAGATTGAACTTATCTCGGCTTTTGTGATGTTGTATAAAAGTGTAAAAGGGCATATACTCAAGTTTATTGAAACCTTAGCCATACGAAAATTTAAACCCCTTTTGTGTATTCAAAAACAGTTTGTTCTCACCACAAACCTACCCTGGTAATATTAGCTTATTATCCAGAGTGATTAGGTTTCAAATTGTTTCCCCATTATTATTGTTATTATCATCCTTGTCTCCTCTTACCCTCCATTTCCATTCTAGTTGACCTTTTATCTTTATATATAAATGTTCTTAACAAGTATATGTGTGATCAGATTGTTCGAAATGTATTGCGCTCATACATCACGTAGTTCTGATAATCTTCCTCTTCTTATTACACTATCGAGATTGTAGGTTTTTTGGTTGAAAGTTGTGAGTTAACCATGATCTATAAATGTATATATTTTTTTACATGGCTCAAAAGCGATTGAAGTGACGCAGTTGGATGTATTGTCCTAAGTTTTGAGTCTACTGTCAATCCTTAATTTGCAATTTTCGGCCTCATTCTTTTTGAACTACGTTTTTCATGTTTGCTTTCTCATCGCACTTGGTATTTTACTCTCTTTTCTGATCCCTATCTTGCTAACTTTCGTCTGTCACTGCGGTAAGATAAGTCGTAACTTTTTTTCACCAATTTATACTCATGTAATGCCTTGTGTCGTTGTCCTTTATTGACATCTGATTGCCGAGGATTGGCACATTTAGTCGTCGAAACCGATTAAATATAATTCAACTGGGCTGTTAATTTATGAGTGTTTTCTAGCTGCTTTCACATATGTATGCTAATTTTATATTTCGTCCACATTTCTAATTTTCAAGGTCCCCGTCCATCTGGGCCTGGTATTCTACCATCTATAGTTAGTCAGGATGGTAATCAGGTTAGTCAGCTTGTGAGCAGACGAATGTTGCCAGCTGATCCGCGCCTGCATCAGGTTATCGGACGTGCGGCTACCGCGTAAGCAATTCATTATCAATTATCTCTTTTATCCTATCTAAGATGTGCTTGTGTGCATTAAACATTTTTATAACCATTCTCAAAGCTCCATCGACGATGAGTTTGTTTAAAATTCTGTACTATTTCTGATTAATTGCGGTACTAGGTAATGTGGTGATGCTTAAGAAACAAATAAAACCAATTGACGAATTACGTATGAAATCATTGCGAATTAAACCACAGTGGTACAAACTTACAATTAAGCACTCGTTGGATAGATTACGTGTCCGTGAAGTCTAAGCATATCTGACTATCAATGTTTAATGCGTGTGCAGTATCTTGCATTTTTTCATTTATTTAGTAGATGTTTTGTCTAAGTGCATTATTTTCACTGAGGGTTTAATTTCAAACCACTTTCACTTTATTTGTTTTCATCTAGCAAGTTAGGACGGACTTTATTGTCCTGTTTGTTGAATACATGTTGATAGCTTTCTATGACTAGAATAAAATCCCCTGTGAAAATTATGCTTTTATATGGCAGTACTGATTTACAGAATAAACGGGAAAATGCTCGAAAATGCTAGCACTCTTACCGATTTTTGGAAAAGGATGGTTATCCTCATCCACACCCGAAAACAAAATATTTTGATTTTGTTGCGCTACTTCAGCTATTAGTTTTTTTATTACAAACAACTCACCTATAGGTCACAATTTATGGGATGAAATTTTATTATTCAGTTGCGAATTTTTCATATTCTATACAGTTTTTTGTTATATGCCTGCTTTATATCTGTATAATTACTAAGATTCTACATGCGGAATTTCATCATCTTGAGGGAAAGAAGTATTCAGAGTCCACGTAACATTTTTAAATTTCTATGATTATGTACTTTATGGACTCTTTTACAAGTATATGAGGATTCATTACACACACTGTATGAATCATATTAAGAGGCACTAAGTGAGCTGTTCATTTCCCCCCAGTCGATAGCTGTTACCTCAATTCTTGTCTATTTCATTAGCGCAGTTCAGTTATACCTAACCCATAAGATCTTATGGTGTCTAAAAATTTAACCAAAAATGACGGAAGTGAGTGCCGTTATTATCATGGTGTTAGTACTTGTAATGTGCCTAAATTATTAAGTAAGTGCTAGGAGTAATTTCAGCCTGTTAAAAGGATTTATCCAAGAAGGGTTATACTTACTAAGTATATCACCGAGGAACATGGATCTTTGAAGTACCTTTTAAACAAGCGGTTAAGACAGTTTAGGGAGTTGCCTGACTGATATTCTATTAAGTCTTAGTGTCCCACTGCTCGTCCCGGTTGTAACTTCTGTTCCAACTCTTGCATTTGTCTATAAGCTTGTGCAAAACATAAATGGGAACAAGTAATACGAATTGGCGTCAGATGTCTTTTATGTTGGTTGTTAGGGATTTACTTTTAGGCTAAATAAAGTATTGTTTAGCGCAAATCGGAAGTACCCCCCTAATGCACTTACATTATTAGTTTTCGAGTGAGATAAGAATAATTTAGCTACCTGAAAATTTACGAGGTCTTTTGGAAACAAAGTCATTGGTTTGAAACCATGGACATACTTACAAATGGCCCTCGCTAGGCCTATTTTGTTGACCTAGAAGTATGATTTGAGTTAACTGATTGGATGACTGAGCGACAAATCTTGTACAAAGAGTATGGTGACTATCGGAAATCGAAATCTGTGACAGGAAACTTGTGATACTGATGGAACACGATAATAGTGACACGATTTCATTTATCTCATATAGTTTTGTTCTGTTATTTTATAAATAAAAGACATCGTCATATAAATAAAAAGCTTCACAATCGAAGTTTACGGCTCGGAAACTAAAACCTGGTAGTATTATATGCCTGAATTAGGATCTCATTGGGTCGCTGAGCTGTCAATGCAAATGTTAAATAAGTGGTTCTACATGTCGACATTTCAATCTCTAAATTTACTTGCTTCTATTAAACATTAGTTAACATTCTCAATAATTCGACCAGTCTTGTTAAGTTTATTGGTTGTACAAAAGTTAAAATAAATATTTTAGGAAGCGAAAACGTCGTTTGGCTGATCGTCTTCTTACAAAAACGGTACGAGAAATCATTCCGGAGTCTGAATCATATATGGAGCTTTTAGAAGTTGAAAAGAAATTGGATTTTGTTTTGATGCGTAAACGTTTAACACTACAGGAAGCAATGAAAAAGCCTTTCAAGGTAGTTTGTCAATCTTTGGACAGTATCAACATTTCTTTATAGGTGAAGCGCAAATTAAGAGTCATGCTCAGCAGCACTTTTAAGCCTGGCTCTACTGTTATGCCTGTTGGATCAGATGCACAAACTACACCTGGTGATTGTGCACCTGGTTGGGAGCTGAAAGTCGAAGGGCAGTTATTGGATAAAGTAAGTAGATATAATAATTGTTTTTTCGTCAACACTCCTGTCCATCGTAAATTTCAGTAAATAAGTTCTTTAGGTGATATCGTATTAGCTCATTGATATTATATATGTTTGATCGATTCAAACACTAACTATATTTGAAGAGTTAAAATACTAGTCTTGTGGTCAACTATGTCTTTATAGGGTTAGGCCCCAAAATGCCGAGAGTGGGGAAAGTCCGCTCACCCTCTCGAACTGCTCTCACACGGCCACGCGTATACAGCCTCTGCCCGGGAAGTCCTACTCACTGACTTCTCGTGGCGGGGGTGTTGTTTACGAAAGTGAGAGGACGAAAAGCGAATGTCCGGCGCTATAACCGGGTTGGTGGACACGGAAAGTCCACCTATGGGGAGTTGGAAAACCCTGATTCCAAACCAATGGTGCACATGGGCTCCGGGGTCCCGAGAGAATAAAAGGCATATGAACCTATTGTTGATCACCGGCTACCATGGGACTGCATCTCCTCACGATGCTCCACTGCCTTGTGAGTTAGACCTTTAGGTCAAAGACTCGGGGTGTGGCCCCCTAAGAGAACCACCTGCTTCAGTCTGGGCACCCGGGCAGTATCATAGCCCTTACACAAATAAATGAAATGATGATTTCTACTGACAATATTCACGCTCTTACTGAAAGTCAGACAATTTACATTATTATTATTATTATTATTTACTACGTCGCTTATTCACTCCCTTTTATTCCTTACTTTTCAACTTATGCAGCAGCTCGCCCATGGTGGAAACTCTGTTTTATCTAAACGATCTTTAGTCACTGTCTGATCGAAAGTGAATGCTTCCACCGAATACGAATACTGAACCAGTCTTTCTGAAACCACGTACAACGTTCAAACTGGCTTCCTTCAACGTTCGCACACTAATGCAGATCGGACAACAGATAGGGCTGGCTTTGTCCTTAGAAAGTCTTAATGTTGACGTTTGTTGTCTATCCGAGACCCGTATTCAAGACTCTCGTGAAGTACTACAAATTCGCTCTCCACCTGTTGCTTTAAAAGGCTTGTTTTACGTGTGTTTATCCAGGGACCCTGCAGCATCTTCGTCTGGTCTTGCTGGCGTTGGTGTCGGACTAAGCGCTAGAGCTGAGGCAGCACTAATCGATTGGATCCCTATTAACAGTCGGTTGTGTGCTGTTAGATTAGAAAGCCCCATCAAAGTAAGAAGAAATCGGCGTGAGAAACGATGTCTTTTTGTCATCTCCGACTATGATCCGACAGATTGCAGCCCGGATGCAATCAAGGATGAATTCTACCACCAGTTAACTTTTCTTCTCGAGAAAGCGCGTTCGACAGATATTGTATTACTAGCCGGAGACTTGAATGCACAGATCGGGTGTCTAGGCACAGAAGCGAGTCGTTTAGGTGGCCAATGGGGACTTGTTGGTCGCATTGGTTGCAACTGCATGACGCCATGAAAATGGCAAATTAAGTCGCTTGCGGCTTCGCGAAACGTCCCGCTTATAAGCACTAGGCTTCTGGGTCCTTACAACTGATCGAAGCCCGTCGGTCTTCTCCGGGTAACCGTGAGTTTGACCACAAACGAAGGCTGTTACGCAACGAAATTGGGCAAAGCTTGCGTAAGGACTGAGAAGCCTGGTGGTCGAAGCGTGCTAATGAGCTGAAAGCAGCAGCTGCATCTGGTAACTGCCGGAAGCTCTTCCAACTCATCCGAGCCACTGGCAGAAAGAAGTCTGGTGTCAGTGAAACAATCTGTGAAAATGACGGGATGCCAATTACTAACATCTGTCGACGTCTTGGACGATGGGCGGAATTTTTCGAAGGGCAGTTCAACTGGCCTTGCTGCCCCGGCAACATCGACCAGTTTGTCCTGCCCCCCATGGCCGGTGACGACTGATCCACCAAACGAGGCGGAAGTCCGCAAGGAACTCCAACTCCTGAGACGCTAAAAATCACCGGGCCCAGATGACTTACCTCCGGCTCTTTTCAAAGATGGTAGTGATTTTGTGGCTAGGGAATTGACTGCGTTGTTTATGAAGGTTTGGGAGCTAGAGTGTTCCCTATCTTTAAAAAGGGTTTAGGTCGTTCCTGTAACAACTATCGGAGGATAAGTCTACTTCCGATTGCGTCCAAACTATTGGCTTCTGCCATACTTCGTAGGTTGTTTAAAACCCGAGAAAAATTGACTCGCGAGGAGCAGGCTGGTTTTCATTCTGGTCGAGGATGCATTGATCATATCTTCACCCTTCGCCAAATGTTAGAACACCGTCATATTTATCACAGGCCAACAATCGTAGTGTTTCTTGATATCAGAGCTACCTTCGATTCGTTGGACAGGACTGTTCTCTGGGATTGTCTATTGAAGAAGGGTGTGCCTGAGAAGTTTATTAACATCTTAAAGGCCCTGTATACAAACACCTCAGGCGGAGTGAGAACATTCGAGCAGTGGGGTTAGATAGGGTTGCACAATCTTACCATTCCTCCTCAACTTTGCCATCGATGACATTCTGAAAACAGCTCTGATGGGTGTAAGTAATGGCGATGTGGATCTGTTGCTTGGAGAATGACTTATCGATCTTGAGTATGCGAATTATATTGTCTTACTGTGCGATAATGCCCAAGGCATGCAATCCGCACTTAATCAGTTGGAAATCAGTGTCCACAGGTACGGTATGTGCTTTGCACCTTCGAAGTGCAAAGTACTTCTACAAGACTGGCAGGATTCTAATCCTGTACTCACCCTGGGTGGTGAGCAGAAGTTCGTGTATCTAGGTAGTTGCATTAGTGAGTGATGAGATCGATGCACGTATAGTGAAAGCCAGAGCGGCTTATGCCAATCTGAGCCATCTTTGGCGCCTTCGTGATGTTAGTCTGGCTGTAAAAGGTCGGATCTACAACACGTCGGTGAGAGCAGTTTTGCTCTATGCTTGTGAAACCTGGTCTCTCCGAGTTGAAAATGTTAGACGACTCTCTATGTTCGATCATCGTTGTCTCCGAAGGATTGCTGACATCCAATGGCAACACCATGTTAGTAATGCAAAGGTTCGGCATCGTGTGTTCGGGCACAGAGACGATAATCCGATTGGTGTCACCATCTCGAAACATCGACTTCGGTGTCTTGGACATGTTCTACGAATGTCGTCTCAGAAAATTCCTCGTCGTGTATTATTTGCCGACGCTGGGACTGGTTGGAAAAAGCGCAGAGGTGGTCAGTGTATGACATGGTGTCGTGGTATGAAAGGAAGCTGCAAAGGGCTGGTTTCTGTCGGTCCTTCACGACTCCCTGACTGGGGTCCAAGAGATGGTGCCACACAGTGGCTAAAGACATCAGATATGGCTCAGAATAGAAGCCAGTGGCGATCCTGCTGTAACTTTCTTTTACTTTCTCCATAAAGAGTGGTTATAACTTTCTTAACTGAAAGAGTCTTCTGGTTGTACATTTCAGTTCCCCCCATCATTACTCTTATTTTTTTTTATTTTTTCTTTATATATATATATATGCATCTTACCTCTTTTCTCTTCCCATTCTCATTGTTTTGTGTGGCGCATATATATCTGGTGCCTCTTTGTACCAATATTTATGTGTTGAAATAACTAAGTAAATAAATAGGGTTAGATATTACTTAACGATGATAATTTTAAAACCTACTAAGGTAATTTTATACTTGTGTGAATATCTCTCATCGATGCCAATAAGCATTGAGTGTATTATGGCGGATTAGCGTAGCTTGTGATACACTGTAGTGTCGAGTACTATGTCAATCCCGCACGGGATATTCTAGCTTCCGGACGGACCAATTTATTCATTTTGAGTCATATTTTGACCATGCCAACTGCTCACTTATATCCTTGACTGTTTTTATATGAGCGTATGTGTGTGTGTATCCCTTGCCTTATTAATCACATGTTTTTAGCTTATTTTTTCTGGCTATAAATATTGTGTCACGCTTTATCAGTTGGATTTGGAATGTTTTCCTTCTCCTATCAGCTTCGCTTCAGTTTCCCGCTTCTCACCCTTAATGTCTATGTGAATAAACGAGTATCGGAAATAAATTCATCCAATAAAACCGTACTCGTTTTCCTATTACCGCCATCGCACAAGCGGGATTAGCCTAGGTGCAATATAGGGAGTTAAATGGAAGACTCATATTCATGGCGTTTTCTGCATCCATCCAAATTGTAGTCAAATCAACGGGGCACTGAAACATCATGTTTAATTGTATATGCAAGGTGAAACTAAAGCAGGCAATTAGTAGCAGAATTACCTAGGTTTGTAAATAGTTGATGACTTTTTACTTTTATACGTCTCATGTTTAGGAAACATGATTGTCATTTAATATCATCCAATATCGGTGTACATGACTCCATGCATTATTAGTATGTTCCTGACGTAAGATTGGCTGGATTAGTAAAAAAAGTGTATTTTTGCATTTTAGCCTGGTCAACCAAGTAATAATGACCCGAAATGTCGTAGAAAATTTTCATCATTTTTTAAATCACTTGTAATCGAATTGGATCGTGAACTTTATGGTCCTGATAATCATCTAGTTGAGTGGCACAGAACAGCTACAACAGCTGAAACTGATGGATTCCAGGTATATATTGTGTTTTATGTAACGGATTTTTTTTGTTCAAATCAAACGTGTATTTTCTTAGTTGATGCTTTTTATTCTTTATAAAAAGACTAGTGTTTTGTTCATATTTATTTTCTACTTGCAACCAATAAACGTTGATTGTTTGTACTCTTATTGCAAATGTGGGATACCTTGTTTATTATATATATTGTTTATTAAGTTAATATGTGAAGTGATTAAACCAATAAAAGTAGTTATTAGTAAGTAACATAATTAGATAGCATCAGATAAATGTCAAATGGAGAATGACTGTTAAACATATGTGCATTGTGGTAGTAGATTTTGAACCATCCTAACTAGAATCTACAATCATGTATTTCTATATCTCAAGGATCACAGTCATGGACAGCTCGTATCAGCGATTTTAAATATATGGATTGGCTCTGTTGTGATGAAGTGGTTTTTCAATATGCTAGCAATTTTCCCGAAATGACTTAATTCTTGTGAACTTTTCGCGCCATCTACCTCAAACAGCTTTACAGATAGATGTAAGATGAAAAGTAAATAGCTAGACAACATGCTTGTCTTCTGACATATTCGAACATTCTCTCGTACAAAAAGCGGTGTGTTCGATTGTATATGGAGTCCAGATTTCTGTATCCCTGTCAAGATTTTGTTAACAAGGTATTAACCATTATGTACGTTTAAATTCATTTAGTATTGTTTGTTTGAATCTTCCCATCGATGTGTTAGGACTGCAACTGGTCAGTCTCTTATTGGCATATGTGCATACTGTGCGTATTGCCTCGATATAGCCTTAATTCACAAGCATGGTAAGCAGAGATGGATAGTGGCTAGCAGTGGAATCCAGGACGCGCGTTTCGTCCTATTTGGAACTCGTCAGCTAGATGTACCTGCATCTCAGAGTTGATGTTCACTCTGGGACTCGAACTCAGTACTCTCGCTTCAAACGCCATCGTATTATCCACTCGGCCACTGAGTCCTGATAGCCAAGCACAAGC
>NC_031496.1:5663910-5730036 GCF_000237925.1 Schistosoma mansoni
TGTTGTCATTAATACCTTACTTATAGTTTAACTATATATATAATATCCTTATTAAAGAAGAAAACAATCTAATTGATATCACTGTCATTATCAGAATCATAGCCAAGTTCATATGGGTTATGTTCATTGTAAACGAAAATATGTTGCCATTTTCTACAAATAGATTATTTTTCTTTAACATGACTCCTTTTTTAGGCAACTCAAGATGTGCTTTTTTCTGTCACTTTAGGTCGACGTTCTTTAGTGAAAAATGTCGTTGGAAAGCAAAAAAGAAGTATTAGACATGTTATTCAACAAAATAAATGAGACATTGAATAGTCACTTCATCTGTTGAAAACTATGTGCTACAATAGTTTCCGTTAAATGAGGTTGAGCTTTACACAGTACTGAAGTGTTTTCAACTCTATTCACATACTTGAAAAGCACTTGAATATGTCACTTCAAATAATACTGAAAAAGACTACTATAAATTAATGTACTACAAATCAATAGAGAACCATTGAATGTCACTTATTATTGGTATAAAGTTTCTTCCGGTTTATATTCTTTACTGATTTCTAGTAGGAGATGGAAACTGATCTCATCCAAAATAATCCTCAATGTATTCCAATATCAGTGATAAGAACTATTCGGTCATTAAAAATTAGCATTAAAATGAATTTTCTTGAGTGACGTTCGTAGTGATACAAGTATTGTGGTGTGGTCTCTTGTAATCTCAATGAGTATGTTCGTCTCAGGGCAGTAGGGTTTCTAGAACCAGAAGCTATCACATTACTAGATAGGAGTTTGGTTGGCTGCAATGTTAAAAATGATAAAGAAAAACATTCGAATCCAGAAGAGTGGAAAAGATGACCAGAAGAATTAAATAAATATATAAATTAACTGATTACTAATGTAGACAATCGGACCAGAACGAAGTGTAAGAATAAAAGGTGAATAAAGATAGTAATAAGCAAGTTTGGAATAAGCCGACAATATGTGATGTCTCAAATACAACTAGTCCAAAAGAGGGATGGTAATCTATGGGTGACTAAGCGTTTGTCGTTTCCTCTTGGAGCTATCTACTGAAAGAGAGCATGTGAGTGTTGGTGAGGTAGTTGTCTCTAGGAGATCAATAATGAAAACCGGGAAGAGAAGTGGACCTAAAATGGTTCCCTGTGAAACTCCTGATATCTCCTTACTTTGGTGAGGAATCTTCGGTTATCCAGGGGATTCCGGAGCCAGAATAAAAGTGATTCAGGGAAACACATTGTTTTGACCTTCGTTATAATGAGCGTGTGTCCTACTGTGTCGAATACCTTGTGAAACCGATGGATATTAAATGAACAGGCATGTTTTAGACCCAGCAGAGTGTTCAGCTATCCCACTCTAGAAGACTAGTCTATTCTGAACTCTCGTTGGGTTTCATGAAGAATGTTGTATTTTGGTCCAAGTATTCTGCCCCATACTAAGACGGAACAGTCGCCTAGTGCTCGTAGACTTTCAACAGGGGTCAAAGTTAGATCGATTGATCAATTCAACTGTTAAAATTACTTCAATCTCCACAAATCCCCATTCTGATAATGCTTATATCATCAAATTATCAAAAATACAATTATAAATGAGTCGTATCCACATAGTATATACACAAAACTAAAAACAAAAGTCTTACAAACCAAAAATCTGTAGTCATTTTATGCGATAATAACCGCCCGATAACCTACTGTCAGTCTATCCATCTTCCTACACAAAGGTCAGACGTCTGACAATATTTCCAAACTAATCACAATCAAGTACACTTATCATATTTTAATAGGATTAAAACTATATGTACATATACAAATATAATGTGTTATGATAGAACATGCATATTCATAGGTTCAATTAAAAAGTTTTGGGAGTAAGGACCACAGATATAAAAAGCAAGTTTTGTCCATATCGTAGAAATGCTAAATTGTTTTTATATTATAAATAGAGATGTTACTCGATTCAATGAAACGAAATTAAAAACCAAAAAAAAAAATCGATTCAATAGATAACTAAAAAAACAAAAAAGGGTAAACAAGGCAAAGAGAAGATTAAAAAAAACGGAACAAATAAGTTCATATAGGCAACATACACATACATGTTATTATAGTACAATTATTGTTATTCCCACCATCCTTTTGCCCTAGAATTAAATGTCAATTTACAAAATTTCTTAAAATTGTTTTTTTCACAGGAGATGGTAAATGAATCTGTGATATACAATTTTGAAATAATGTATTGTAATTGTTATTGCTGGTTGTCAATGTCAGATCATTACTATTATTATGATGTTTAATTGAACAATGAATAGTTTTCTTCAAAATATTTTCAACAACACATCTTCGAATTACATGAAGACATTGTGTACCAAGACGAATTGATTCAGAACGTGTTGTAAATACAAGTACATCGTGATTATTCGTACTGATGAAGAGAAAAAAAAACAAAAACAATCGATAATTTAGTAACAATCAAACTGGTTTATAGAGATCAATTCGAATCGAAGTGAACGATATTAGTTGGAGAATCAGGGTAAACGAGAAATTATTTGATGAAAAAGTACTGAAATTAAAAGACAACATTTTAGGCTGTCAATTGATAAAGCAGTAATTTTTCTATTATGGATCTCGGTTCATGTTGCTATATGGTCTGAATAATTTTACCGGACAGTCGATTCTGTCGGATCGATCAATACAAATCATTTATTCATTTATAATTTAAGGTTGGTTAAGAAAGAGGTGTGCTTCTTGCTAAATGATAACCCTGCGTGCGGAATCGTGAATGCGCACTGCTGAGGAGTCCAATGCCAGAATAAAACGACCGTCCAGTGCCTCTAGGCTTTCAATGGAGATCTAACTTAAGTCAGTTCATGAATATAGTAAAACTCAACAATCTCCACAACCCAAAACTGTAAATAATAGTATGTTTCAGTCACCAGTGAGATGTTATTTTCTGATATTTATGAGGCCCAATAAGGCATAAAACAACAGGGGAATGACAATTGTATTAGTTATCGATTCATGTGTTATCACATTGTAAATCTGTTTTTATTATAAAGTAAAGAAAAATGTGTTTGACCGTGACAGCTCTGAACATCTGTTTTTTTCAGCTTATGATTCTTCCAAAGTGTGCACCACATAAGAAACTAAACTCAAGGGAGTTTCAAAGTCAAGGTGATACTCTCGTAGGTCAGTCAATTTGAACTAAATCCTCTTCATTTTCAACTCTAATCATTATGGTGCTATGGTTATATGATCATACAGGAGCCAAGGTTATATACTAAGAGTCATTGACATATAAGCCATAGTGGTTATGATAAAATGAGTTTCTGTCAGATTATGTGATTAGTGTAGCGTCTAGCACTGTGTAACGCCTACATGGGTTATCCTAGCTTTTGAACGGATTAACTCTCCTTCTTGAGTCCCACTTTGACCTTGTCAATTATTCGCTCATAATGTTTATTGCTTTTATATGAGTATGTGTTTACAGTTGACCTTATGCATTATATGTCTTTAGATTATTTTTGTCTGGCTAAAAATAGTGAGTCATGATATATCAAAGTGAGTTGGCACGCTTGCTTTCTCAAGTCCATTTCGCTTCACTTTTCCATTTCTCATTTTTATGTCTGTCTAGTTAAACTAGTGCATGAAATGAACTCATCCACCTTAGTCTGTATTTAGCTTCTTATTATCGCCGTCACTAAAACGGGGTTAGCCTAGATGTAATATAGGGAGTTAAAATGGAACATTTAGACTCATGGCATAATTATTCTTTTTTCTCAAATTGGAGTCAAATCAATACAGGCCAATACACTATTGAGCCACCATATTAGTGGCAAAAAATGATTAAAATGTCTATTGCGTAGACTGAAGCAGGATATATAAGCGAAGAATATTTTTTGTTCTCAGTCGGGCTTCACTCTTAAACATTCAGTTACTTTATTACATGCACACATGCACGACACACATTAAACTAAACATGGAAATCTAAGATCCAATAATATGGATTCTATAGCTAAAAATTAATGGTAGCGTGTTTTCATAGTTATAGTGGTAGTGACAATAATAACGACATTATAATAAATTAAATCTTTTTATATTCAAAGTGGGTCAAAATGTGAGCGGAAAAATTAGATTGATTATTAATAACATTTTATGAGGTCAACCAAACAAACCAGTCCTAATTGAAACGTAAAGGCATAAAGGAGGTAACAATAATTGTAAACTATGAAATTCAAAAAGCTGCACGAAACGTATATATATATATATATATATATATATATATTATTAACAATTATATGTTTACTAATGATTAATTCGAAGAGGTGGTTCCTGAAGTTCTAGTGAGAAGCAGTGACCAGTGGTCTTCAAACAAGTAGGATTTGAGGCAGTCACCTACCAGTAGCACTGGAAAATGAAAATACAGTATTGTGAATTGATTAAAGTCAGACATGTTAACCAGGAGAAGCCGACTCAATAGGTTGGAGACGAGATGCTCGCCAAAATACATGAAGATCTCAAGTAACGTCCTTGGTGAGGTAGTGGATGTACATAGATGGAGAACCACATACTAGAAGCAAACAGCTGTCAAGAGCTTCCCAGTTTTCAATGGTTATCTAATTAAATTAGTTGATGATATAAATTCTGAAATTCAACAATCTTCACAAACTCACTCCAGTGAAGATAACGAAATCTGGGAAGACGAGTCAAAAACAAGACTATTAGAACAGATTGACTTAGTGCTTGTGTAAAATAATAATTTTAAAGCAGCTCACTTTTACATATATAAAGTAAGCGCTCATGGTCACGATGTTATTGCTCAGAATGACAATTAAACCCTTTCCATATCAATAGACACAACACCAGCAAGAAAGCAATGATTTAAGCTACAAATATTTGCTAGCATTTTAGATACAACTGTAGAATGTTATATTTTAAAAGTCATTTAGAAAACACCTTTGAATTTTAACAATTGTAGGATATAACTTCAGATTTAATTAATCTATAGATCAGTAAAACTTGATGAATTTTACTCGAAGCATCGTGATTATATCTACTGTGGATGTAATATGTAACCTTGATAGTATAAATGATTTTAGATGCCTAGGCGGATGAATATAGTACAAAACCTAAGTAGGTGAGGTTATCTGTAGTGTTTTCAATTTGTTGTTATCAGTAGTTTCGGTCACTTTTTCGTTCACTTAATACATAAGTATGACATATTAGGCTACAATTTTCGTTATAGATTTTATTTTAAGCGATTTAGGGTTATCCTAAACTGTCTGTCGTGAACATGTCTAATGAAGAGCTCCTTGATATGCGAGATAAAAAAACATAAATATAGTGTACACTAGGGATTGAAATAGAATCTTTGATTAAATTAACACCATGATATACAGCGTTCAGTCATTAAATTTACAGAAATAATGCCAAGAGCGTTGGATAACACCACATTTATTGAGCATTTAAAACGTTTTATAAATTCAACCTATCAAATGTGAAGTCCCGGTATATAAAACGATTCATTTTTTAACTATTGAGTTGTCCTTGGTTTATTAACTCAGGTTTGTGAGCAATCATTATTCCGTTACACTGTTTAATTTATTCTAGATGATTGACGTTCAAGTCTACAATAAAATGCCTTAGTTACAACACTTAAAAATTTAATTCTTTCGTGTTTGGAAAGCCTTACGTTACCTAACATTTTTACTTTCGTTAGAAAATTTAAGTTTTGATAAATGCTAAAAGGCTCTCAATAACTTTTTAGTACATATCTTTGTTATTACATAATTAGTTACTTTCCCTTGATAACTGATGCTTGTCATATCCCGATATCATAGTTACTGTTATAGTAAACAGTCATAATTTTAACATTTTAGGATATTAAACTGATCATGAGAATTCATGTCTTCTCTTTTTAATCACGTAAGTGATTAATATTGTTGTTAAAGTATTGTGAGAACTAACTGTCATGAAATATTGAACAAGTATATCCCTCTGGTATTGGAAAACATCTAATCGTTCATAATTCAGAATAATTGTAATATGTTTCAAAGCATAACAGTACGTTATGTACTTATGATATAAGCCTATCAATACTTACATTTTATGAGTAAACTAAAATCACAAAATAACTTGAATGAACATATACAATACTGAAGAAGCGGATTATGATAAGATATACATAATTCATGATTTAGAATTCTACATATAGGATGATTATATACAGTTTAGTAATAAATCAATAATACATGTCCCTAATGATAAAGAAACACACAAGAACTTACGTAACAGCAACTATACGACCACATGGACTGAAAGCTAAGCTACGAAATTTAAGACTAGTATGAGTTTGAAGTGCAAGCTCAAAATAGATTTTCAATGGAGAATTGACAGGAGCCAATGGCCATAAACGAATACATCTATGGAGGAGAGTGGGAGCAAAAATACAAATGAATAAAAGGCTGTATATTTACATTGTTATTTTGAACTGTAAAAACAATTACTGGACTTTGTATGGTAATTTTCAATTGAAAAGTAAGTATTGAACACATGAAATGTTTCTATACACGTATGATATACTGTGTAGAGAACAGGTAATAATTTTCGAATGGTGTTAGAAATATCAGGCGAGTTGTCACTTTCTGATTATTCATACTGTGTAAGGACAATTCTTCTAGAAAAATATGAAAATAAAATTGGGTTAGGGGTGGTGTTGATGACCTGGAAGTATGATCGCATTACCCAAGGAACATTTGGTTAAAGGTGATCACAATATGTCCCTTCTCTGTATAGTTTCAGGTGCATTAACTATGTACCTTTAAGACTAGCGCCAGTAACGGAAACTTGTGGGACAAATTAAGGTGTGGTATTGTTAGGACTGGCTTTTTCTAACCGCCTTTTACTGTGTGGAAACAAAATATATGTAGGTATTAGTTGTCTGGAAGGGAATACTTTACTGCCGTTACACCCTGGTGCGGTCAGCAGTATGAGCACGTTTTCAGACGAGTTTGTTACTCTTAGTTTTACGAGTCTCTTCAACTAACTAGTCTGGTATGATAGGATCGAAGGGAACAAGTGCTTCAGATAACATGGCTAGATTGGGCCGTCATGAGAAGCAAGCCCTACTACTAGGTCAAAGTCATAGTTATGGTCATAAGAGGAAAATCATGAGGCTATTCGTGCTGAAGCACAATTTTTCTACTTCCTTATGCTATGATTTGACGAATTACCGAGTAAATTGAACTAATAGTCTAAAATACTTGTCACGAGTCCTTCAAGTTTCAGTCAGATAGATTCCAAAGGATAGAATCACTAACCAAATGGCTAATGCAGTAACGAGGAACGTAGGAACTGGAATATATTTGTATCAGTCGAACTTGCCACACTATATCACTATTGAGAGATGAAATTATCGAGACAAACCCAACAATAGTAGAAGTAGTAACAGTATCAGTATCGATAGGAAAGATTAGGCATAGACAATATGATTCGAGAAGAATGGATTCTTGGAATGAAAACTACTTGCCTATCTTCGCAAATTGTAATGAAGTAAAAATCATCTGGGGAAAGAGATAAACCGTATATATGATGACCATTTGATCCACCACGAAGAGGGATACTGGGCTCACGTCCCATATGCCTAAATGAACAGGAAAGAAAAAAATATTATTAGATTACTGCCATACAACTGAACACATAGAGGAGTAGCTATTTCAATGGATAACGTACACTCAGACTTCAACTTGATAGATAGAAGAGGATTATAACACTATGGACTAGAAAAACACGTCATGGGTGACTATTCAATGACCAATTAGTGTAAACACCTTAGTCCTACAGGAGAACAGTCACAGACCTTATAGCTCAGTGATAACGTCAGAGATTGTGAAGCTGGATCAAGCAGGTTTGAGTCCCACAGGGAGTATCAACTCTCTTAAATTCGGAGGTATGGCACGCTAGTGAACTTTAAAGAGCACGAAACCTATTCTGTCGACTACCCTCAATCATTCAACATTAAATCTCAGCTATATCAGATAATAGGTTTCAACCCTATTTCACATGTTTCACCTAATGCAGGTGAGCAGTAGTATAAGTAAACTTTAAATTTAAGCCATGACTCAAATTACAGTGGATGGATATGTGCTTTATGATTGCCTCACATGAATTATAACGAACTAATCAATAAAAGTCCAGGGTAGTGTAATTAAGTTGACTTGCGATTGATTAATGAGTAAATTTGAGTAATTCAGAGGTTCTGAGTTGAAAGAATAAGCATGAATGCAAGGACAATCGAAATATTTATCTGTTCTTATGTAAATTATATTGGTAGCATAAATCAATGCAGACCGATTCAATTTATGTTTCTTCAAAATCAACTGTTAATAAAGTTTTTATTATTAGCAGTATATCAAAATAATAAAACCTGTTTTGGACTACAGTTTCCAATATGAATACTGGATCATTATGCCCTAACACCATTTGGTCGACTTATTGATAACTATGCAAAAAAACATGGTTATGAGGAGTTGTTTGACAAAAACCGCATTAAGACCCTTGTAAGCCTAATAAAATATCACTAGACTACAGCCAAATCATCCGGCAGACAGGTCATTGAACGCCGAACAGTTTGCCAATGTTCATAAAAAGATCATGAACAACCAATACGCATAAATGAATTGCATGCCATCGACAGAGGCATGTAGCAGTGATTACGCCTTTTACTTCTGTAGCCTGTTAATACCAATATGTGCTATTGCCTAATGAGAGTATTTACTCTAGTCAGTCACTTAGGAAGTTGATTCACCTGATTATCACGATAACATAGTTCAGGATAAGTACTAACCGTGGGGCGTTACTTCGATGTAAACTAGGTCACACCACTCCCGTTTAACTGGAGTAGATCCACAATTATCGACACAGATTACCTACGTTGGTGATCTACACCCCCGTATAAAAGATTCAGAAAGAAACTGAGTTGTTACAGAGAAAAAAATAATTTAGCTTTACGCTTTGGAAATAAGAACTAGTTATAAGTCATGATAAGCTCATAAAATTAGATACATGTTTAAATTTCATGACTATTTGAATCAATAGTTATCAACACTGAACTATAAATTCACTTAAAGCTTAAATGTTACTTAGGTTTGAATGTTCCATTGGGAAATATTACGAAAAATAATATTGTTTGCTCGAATGATTTTAGATTTCGGTTTTCTCATCATAAAATAGTAAACTACTAAATGTACAACTGGATAAATAAATCACTGTATTTCTGAAAATCATGTTTGATGACTGACCAAAAGGACAAAAGAAAACAATATGAAGCTTTATCCTGGTAAATTTATTCAATATTAGTTATCATATCGAGATAAACTTAGCTTACAAAATTATGCACAGAATTCTATCAAGTTTTCTTTAAACTTTCAGAATTTGTCTCTTAAATTCAGTAAAAATTATAGGGACACACATAAATAAACCCAATTTTAGTGTTAAAAAAATTTTTTGTACAGGCTTTTAATATACCTTGCTTGCTACTTAGGTACTCACCATTTCCAACTATTAATTATATTCATAAGTACTTATTCTATTCCAACAATCCGACTACTGAATTATCTTTATAGCCGTTTTATTAATTACGTATCTCATTAGTTTTACAAATAATACTAAACTTTATACTGGATTACTTAATTTCAAACTTAATTATTACTGTTATTCTTGCGTAACTAGTGGTAATGACTAACCGATTATGTAATGTTACTTAAGTTTTAATTTTTCATCCGTTGAGTTAGTATATTTAGGGAAAATATTGAGATTAGGAGAATAACGACAGCAGGATGGGCAGTCAGTCAGTCAGCTACACCGTAGGACCAGGGACATTTACGCATCGATCCGAGTTGCCATACCTAATTAGCACAAGAAGATGAACATCGAATTCATAGTAGTTAATTTAGTGGTGGTAATAGATAAAAGAAAGATTGTATATAAGGATATAGTACAGGAAGAAAGACAGATATGAAGCGATTTTAATCTCACAGTTTAAGGGAATACAAAGGAGTGTACACACCTACACCATTGTGATCGATTCTGAGCCATGGTACACAGAATGGAATCTACTACGGTCAAGAAAAAACCAGTCTCTTGACGGCTTAGCTTTAAAGGAAATGAAATAAATGGCACAATTAGTCCTAGATAAAATGT
Source organism: Schistosoma mansoni (assembly GCF_000237925.1). NCBI lineage: Eukaryota > Metazoa > Platyhelminthes > Trematoda > Strigeidida > Schistosomatidae > Schistosoma > Schistosoma mansoni. The sequence goes on from NC_031496.1 coordinate 5,674,116, forward strand.
TGCATTAAAGAGGACATATCTAGCCGCTAAACTAGTTTCACTGTATCAAACATGTTGCTCATCGAAACACAAAAATGAACAAATCCACACCTTATGTTATTTCCAATTGCATCTATCAGTTTACATGTTTGTGCCAAAACACTCACATTCGAAGAACTGAAAAGAGACTTCTTGTTCACATCTCGGAACGGAAAGAATTCCACAATAATTGGTATCAAAAAGTTAACGTATTCCCAACAATCCCATTGCTCTCCATCTTCTTCATAGTAGACACAATGTCGATGTTTTAAAGTCATTCAAAATAATTTCCAACCTACTACGTGACGCCGAAGTCATCTCAATTTAGGAGTTGGAACGAAACCTATGTACTAAGAAGGATACAGCTGTAAATATCTCACAATCCTGGTGAATTTAACTTTTCATGATTCAATTAAGTCATGTCTTATTTCATATTCACAATAACGAATCCCTTTTCATTCTCAGATATTTCTGAGCTTCACTCACCTTACTCTTTTATTCTATCAAATTTCATGGTTGTTAGTACGTAGCTCTAATATCACTATTCATTCTCTAGAAACGTGTTTGCATGCTCTTTAATTTTTTTCTTAGAATTTTCACATTACCACTTTATAATAATTCCACGCATGTTGCCGTTGTTCTACTAATCTTCACTGATATGACATAAAGTATGTATATTGGTTATAAATAATCATCAGCTGGCGAAAATTCGCAAAATATATGAGTTCAACTCATTCTGCTATGTTCTTTGTTGTTGTTTTATTCAGATTTCAATGAATACTTATATATCACAGCAAACGTCATTGCAATGCTATTTACTTGGACTGAAAGTGTAAAAAACTCTTTAGGGAAGAGTCTAGCTTTATTATTTGTATTGTATGCGTGCGTATGAGTTAGGTTAAAACATCCCCACATTTCTTATTCCTTGGAACTTCACGTGATATGTTAAATCTTTACTTCCCTCCTAACAGCCTGTAGTTTTGTCTCCCCGCCCTAACCTTTGCCTAAGAGTTCGAAATTCAAGCATTTCAAGTTCAAGAGTTTTAGACAGCCAAGAACTTGCAAGTAAATCGAACAAAAGGACATAATACTAACTGCTGACCAATATGTTTGGGAACTTACCAGAAACGATGTAAGCATTGATATTCCGGTACAGACCATACAGCACAACATGAATCATAAGAAGCAGTAACTAATAAACTACCATCTTTTGAAAATTTTGCAACTGATATTCGATGGTAATGACCAGATCGTATGTAAGCGATTCGAGAAAAAGGAGATTCAGCCTTGACAAATAAGAGAACCAAGTATAAAAACCAAGGTAAGATAAGAATAATAGGTTAATTAATTAAATCAACTCATTCACCAGATACTGCAGTATGAGCCAAACTCTAAGTGTAAGGACTAATTATAGTACCTAACTGCTCAAACCAAGGTGAGTGCGACTTAGGGGGTTGTTGTATCCCGAAGAGAATTGGGAATGGTAACTTTTGAGGACTATTTATGGACCAATGTAATATGTATATTTCCTATTGTATAATTGTTAAGTAACTAAACTATTCATATTCGTTTTACTCTTATCATAAGCTTTATTTTGAACTATGAACTATTATTACACAATTTACCATTCTTGAGTTATCCCCAGACTATTGATTACTGTTCCCCCTATTCACAGCCACTTTTGGCTAAATCTTGTACAAATGTTATTTTCTATTTTATGGTACGATGTGGTCTGTTTGTTTGGTATATAAACCCAGTATGTTTGAGAATAATGAATCATACTACAGAGGCTGTTATTGGTGTTCTGGACTCAACTGGTTGGGCTAGGCAGATAGCAGGACTGAAGAGTACTCAAGACTGCTCATATGGCTTTTGTGTATCATTGGGCGATCACTGCTCTCTGATAGGCGGTCTTATAACGTTCATATATCAAATAGGGAACACGCACTCACTCAAACGTTATAACAGGGGTACAAATCGAACGCCCTAACCACTAAGCCACCACTCCAGTGGGTACAATATGTTCACTATCACAACTGCATTAATTGTTCGGCGAAATTAAGGACAACATTATAAGGTGATCGACAATCTGATCCTAATCGAAAAAACGTTAAAAGACTGGACCATTGATAAAGTGATATTAACATTCTGGTCTACTCAAATAAATATAAAAAACTGAGATTAGGAAGACATTATCTCATAAACTGAAGGACATCACAATCCTATCGCTTTTCGAATACTCTTCAAGTGCAGGCGACACATTTGTTTAACTCCCGTTTCTAATAATTTAAAACATACTTCGAAATGTCTGAGGTCTGAGCTATTAAATGGCTTATTGTTTTGCATCATCCTTCAATCCAAAATATTTTTGCCATGATCATGTACGTACGGACGACTTTTCTGAATTCAATTTATAACTAAATAGCCCGAACGGTGATTCGGCAATTGTACCTCAGACGCCTAAAATCATACTCTTCAGATCCCCTGGCCATTTCACCCATCATCTTTGTATGGTTTAGGTGCCAGACTCACATAATCACTTAGTATACACATAAAATCATATGACCGATGCAAGGATGGGAAATAAATGTAGTCAATTGAAAAAAAAAGAAACACGTACATCAAAAAATAATAGGAGGGTGAAACAAAATGAACATGTAGGAGTAAATCATACATGTAAACAGTAATTATAACTTTGAATGACTGGTGGTTGAATATACAGAATATGCCACCAACCTCAAACTGACTAAAGGTGATGAATGTTTACATGATTGTTTGTGTCAGTGAATTACCTATTAGATAGCAGAGGAAGAGATCAATCGAGAATTCGAAATTAAGGCCACAAGCAGTTATCATTACTACTATTATTATTAACTCATTACCAGGCACAGATTCTTTACTTGGCTGCGAGTCACACATTGAGTGCAGTCGCCCAAACTGAGCTAGGTGAGGTAATGTGCAAATCTGGGACTTAGTGACTGCTAGTCGAATGCATTAACCACTAAGCCATAAAGTAACACTCTTCCAAATTATTACACTTCGTTCTTATCAATGTAGTCTATTTTCAGGTGGCTTTTAGTGAGATAAAAAAATAATGTATCAACTGTTGAAGGAATTATGAACGACTGACCAACTATTTATTTTTGTCGTCACATGTATAACCGTTAAAAATACAAACTTAAGTGATACAGATATACACATCACATAGATATTATTACCGATTTCTCATGTTTGGTTGCATGTACACAATGAGAAATCATATTTCTTTATGAAGAAAAGTGAAACCAGATAATTAGTTTGTAACAGTGACTAAATTCACTTGGTACAACAATATAAATAAATAAATTTATTTTGAAATGTTCTATTTCCAAATATTTTATTAGAATCTGGCTAAGAAAAAAGTGAACTTTTAAACTTGTTCCCTTAGGTCCTATCATGCCAAGGAGGTCAGTTAAAGAACAGTTAAACTAAAAGCAACGCATCCCGGGGCTGCATCCGTACTGTTGACTGTACAAGGGTGTGACAGCAGTAGAATGTCTCCCATAGAGAGCCAGCATCTGCAGCAATACTGTCTCTCCACAACTGAAGGAAAGGGTTATAAAAGATCGATCCTAAAGCTGTCACACCTTAGTTTACCGTATGAATTTTGGTTTCCGGTGGAAATGTTTTTGAAGTTTAGAGACAACACATCAAAAGCCTGCTAAAGAAATGTCATTTGTGACCGGCATCAAGTATTTGTCTCTTGAGCTCTATGGTCATCCCCCCAGGTCTCTGAGACCACTGACAAACCATTTTCCATTTAAAATACCCCAAGAAGAAATATCCCTTCACAGCATGGCGATTGGGAAGCGAAAAATACTCTTAAAGCCCTGGCAACACGTGGTATCACCTCTACCTGTCTTTTAAACTTAAAAAGAACGATAAGAACATTAAGGTCAACCATCTTACATCAAGTACAACACCATGACCTCTTTCACCAGCTAGGAATACATGCCTACCAAATGGATGCCAAGCAAATGTACATGCTTCACCTTGAATTTCACTGCATGGTTGATCTGTTGGAATAGTGAATTTATGTCGTAATTTTCCGTACATATTACCATCATCCCATAAATCCCATAATCTCACTTCACCACCGCGATGTACAGAACCAACACGAAGACTTCCATCTATAGCAGCTGAGAGGAGATATACAAGGGTACAATCATCTGTCAAGACATATTTGGGGATATCTATAGAGAGAGATAAGAAAACATGAACTCAAAGTTGATATGTACAGTTACCGAAATTCAAAAGAAACACAAGTTGTAATAAAGTAAAATGCTAATTTGTCCGACAAATCTCTATACAGAGGTCAAAAAGAATTTATTTAACAAAATTAACCGTGTAGATCCTAGACAGGTTGTCTGGATCTACTAACACTGTGCACATCAACTATAAATAATTCCATGAAATGATGTCACGTTTCGGCTTGTCTATGACTAGCTTTCTTTCAAACTACTCTCACTCCAAATTATATTGTGCACCAAGAAAAGTGGTTGTTGGGCATATGGAATACATATTCCTGGCACTTCAATCGGTGAAACATAACAGCTTCATTAATTGATTGTCAAAAAAGCACGTATGGAAAGTGTAGTGGTAAAACAAAGCTGATCTAAAAGATATAATGTTCATGTGGAATATCACTACCACAAACGAAGAGCTGAAACGTTTTCCTACGTGGCTTAAGATTCACTTAGAATCTCATTTTAATATAAGTCTAGTTGAAAGACAACCATGTTCTTCTGTAGTTAGATATATTATTATAAAGTGTGGTGACGTGCGGTGTCCGAAATTTGTTACTGAAACACGGTGTGCTATGCGCTAACCCCCAACTAACTACTAGAGCGAGAACACAAGAGTGACTGAGAAAGTGTATTGAGCTACCGGATGAAATGTACAGATATGCATTTATATTTATATATACCACTTTATCTTTAGGAAATTGCCCCACTGACCCTAATGAAATGAATTTGACCATTAGGTCACTTATGGTCGCCATCGATTGACATTTTGCTACTTCTGATAAGCTCTCCATATTAGAAAGATAATAGGATTGGCATGAAGACTGCTTTTAAATTCTTGAAAATTAATTCTTAAATTTTGGTTATTAAAACATTTATCATACCAATATGCTTAGAATGAATTCTCACCATCTTCAGGTCCGTCCTGGTTCATTTCGTTACTATATCTTCAAAATTATGTTGTACTTCTATTATCACTACCCATTTACTTGACCTTAGTTTATTTTTATATAAAATTTCTTGACAAGTAAATTTGTGATCAAGATTCCCCAAAATGAGTTTTGAAGAGATACATTACATTGTTGAAATAATAATTTCATGAACTGATAATATATCAGTCTTCTTTTGGCTGCCTAAGGCTTTCTCTGAACTTATTCTAGAGATTACTGCACGTCTGGCATGTAGTAACTGAGATGTGTTGTTTATGTCGAACCCTAACTCAGTTGGTCAAATTTCACAATCTTGTCCTTAAAATTGCTATTAATCTCAGAACTACTTAGTCAGTTATTTTGTCAAACGCAAGCAGCACAGAGAAGCACTTTTTCCTCTTTGTTTCTATGGAACTCTATATAGCTTTATAATCTAACTAAATATACGATACCCAAATATATAACAAGTGATAAAAAGTGGGTGAAGTATTTATTATAAGTGAATAAGTCTCTTTCTTGTCTAAAAGTTAAAACACAAGAAATGTAGTACCTAAAAGATGAATAACAGTTTTTCAGTGTTCAATTTTCTTCGAGGTATATACATACGACTAAGGTAAAGGCAATTTTACAACCTTTTGCAGATACCAGTATATAAAAGTGAACACAACATACTGAATCGGTTGAAGTTAACTGATAGATGATATGACGGGCTAAAAAGACAAAATTACATACTTTTACTTATCATGATTCTTATTAAACATATGATGATTATTCAGTGTAATATTAGTTTTATTTTCAGTGTGCTACTTTATTCAATTTAACGTTGATCTACTTCGGTGTGCTATTCATTCAGGATATGATATTCTCTGTATAAAATTAACGTAAACTATGTTCAGCATGAAATTCAGCATACGATTTAGCCATAATTTTGTGTGACGTTTAACTAATTATTGATGAAATACGTATAAATAAGTACATTTTCGACTAGAGTCGTCATCGTTGTGTTTTCCGGGAGAATAAATCTTAACTTTTGCAAGTCTCCCGTGTTCTTACTTTGCGTCATGGGGACTGTAGTGGTTCCGCTTTTCAAAAATAAGTAATAGGCGACGCAGACACAACACGAAATTACAGAGAACACCTCTATTACGAAATCAAATCATATGCAGTATGAAATACACTGGAATATATGAAAAGAAGCTAACACATTTGTTGAGGAGATAATTAGAATCTGTAAATCAAATTAGCATACTGAAGAACAAAAACAAAACTTACGTGGAGAACTTGATACTAAACTAAATACATTGTAAACTTCAATAACACCAGATTCCAAACCCAACAGTAATAATGAAACTTGTGATTCACGAACAATAGATGATCTACGCTTATTCGCACGGTGGGGTAATCGACAAAATGCACTATCTCCAGTGGCAAAAGTCATACTTATCACATCTCCGTTAGTTTTTATACGAAATATTGGTTTCATATTTACAGGTAGTGCATCACCGCGTAACAGTTCTGATGTTAATATTTTCCAGTTACCATTACTATCTGTACAGTTTGCATGGAAGTTTAGTGATTCTGTATTGTTAGTAATATCATCTGATAACAAACTAGATGTTTGACAATGAGATGATAAAGATGGTTTGAAATTATTTTCATTCAAACATGTTGATCTATGTGGAGTAACATAAAATAATAAACCGTCAAGCTTGTCATTACGGAGAGTTTGTGGAGATTGCCAAGATCTAAAGTTTACATAACGGATTGACATTAATTAGACATTAAATGGTCATGAGGAATCACTGGACAGGTGTAACTAAGGTCAGTCTATGATGCACAAAATAAACTTAGTGACTTGTTATTACTGTTATTATTCATCAGAACAATGAGGGAAGTCTGTAAAACAAGTTAATATACGAATAATGCAGAATCCCATTCAAGCTTTTGAATATTTTGTTTACCTAGTTTAATAAGGAATGTTATCAAATTTCAGAGTAATATTCACCATCAGATAACATTAACTGAACAAAAACTTTAAATTTAAGGGCACACTGAAGATGACTGGAAAATTCGTTACTGTGTAAAGTCATGAGTCCTACAAGTAGGACTGAACAGTTGTGTACTGCCTAGTCTTTGCTTGTTCTACATCTGACATTGATTAGTTTCAGGAGGTACATTTTGGAATCTTTAATCAAACATTTTACAGTAGCTACTTGAATCGTTAAATCGATGAGCAACATAGGATAGAGTGAGTTAGTGTGACGAATTATACTACTGATAGTTGTATGAAGTAAAAGAACGGTGTAAATGCATTATTAAATTTTCATATATCTTTTCACTTATTGATATAACAACTTTCTAATTATTTCCCCAAGTGATGTTGAATATAAGTTTACAATGGTGACACTACATAGAGGCAAGCTTGTGTTGAATATAAATATCTAACCTCTGTACCAAATAGAAGTTTATGTATTTAATCTTGAGTCACCCCATTCTACAGTGAATGATAATACTAACCAACCACTTGGACTAGAAAGGGGAATCATCTGAAAGAAAGTATTCATTAATTTTTCGAAGCACGTTTATCACATTACTTAGCAATAGTGACTACTCAAAATGAATGAATTTTTCCTCTGAAATTTACACAAACATTATCGCAATAAAGAATCTGGAAGTTTGCACAAAAGTAACTAGTGAAAACAATCTTAGTATGAGATTTATACACAAGAAATATTCAACCAAGGGATTGTTAAAGCATATATATAAAAAGGCCAGGAAAACTTACAGTAAGTCATTTACACAGTAGCCTAAAACAATCTGCGGTTGATCAACAAAGGCAAAGAATCGGCCACAATCAGAAAAACTGCAACTGGTAATATTATTTTGGTGAACACCATGGTAGGCTATTGATAAACGTAAGGGAATTTCATTAAAATCTGTAAGCGAAAAGAAAAGACGATGGTATCTTATCCCGTGAAATAATAATACTTCTGAAATGTTAAATAATAAAATGAAAGGCACAATGATCGAAATAATTTACCAGTGGATGAAAAGATCAGTAAAGATAGATGTATTCAGCGATAGAATTAGATTTTTCCAGAATTAGAAAGAAATTGAAAGAATTATTATTATTTATTTGAACACATGAATATTGGTACAAGGAGGCACCAGATATACATGCGCCACACAAAAAATCGTCATTTCATTTAACTGTGTGGGGGCTATGATATTGCCCCGGTGCCTAGACCGAAGCAGGTAGCTTTCTTGGGGGGTCACACCCCGAGCCTTTGACCTAGAGGTCTAATCCACAAGGCAGTGGAACATCGTGAGGAGATGCAGTCCCATGGTAGTTGGTGACCAACGATAGGTTCATACGCCATTTGTTCCCTCAGAATACTGGAACCCATTGGTTTGGAATCAGGGTTTTCTAACTCCCCTAGGTGGACCCTGCGTGTCCACCAACCCGGTTAAAGCGCTGGACATTCGCTTTTCGTCCTCTCAATTTTGTAAACAACACCGCCGCCACGAGAAGGCAGTGAGTAGGACTTCCCTGGCAGAGGCTATATACGCGTGGCCGTGTGAGAGGATTTTGAGAGAGAGGGCGGGTTTTCCCACTCTTGACCGTACCAGAGCATTTGGGGCATTTGAAAGAAACTAAACAAGAAACGACTCACTGAGAGATAGATAACTGATATGGCATAGTGCGTTTTATCTTTGGTATACGAAATAACACCATAGACAAATAACGCTGCACCGAATGTGGATACAATACGGATTAAAAGCTCTATTGATAAGTAATGAAACTTAGGAAAGCACGATGATACACAACATGATTTATATTTTTACGGACTGATGTCGAAAACTGATGCCTGATAAGGATGCTGGGAAAGTGTGAATTTATTAGCTGAATTGCTGAGTACTTTCTAGTACATTTTCCAAAAGACTGTCTAATCGTGCTGCACAGTTGTATATTTGTGGTTAATAGGTTGGGAAAGAATCTTTCGTGAACGAGATAACACAGAAATTATGAAATTTTGTCCGATTCATTTTTTTCGGCTAATTTCCTCTCACTGTGCTGATGTAAGATGTGGTAGCTTAGATTAACACAGACATATCGTCTCAGGTTACCTGTAATCAACTAACGCCATAAAATTTAGATAAATGGCTTAGTGATTAATGCATTTGATTCCCAACCGTAAGGCCGCACGCTCGTATCTCGCTCCGCCCACTTTATCCGGGAAGCCACGTAGTACCACTGACCCTTCAAAAAGGATTGAAGCCAAGTACATACCTGGAATTCCAAAACCAGTTAAATTAATTATCTATTGAGGTCATAAATTTAAAAGGTAACTATCTCTATAGCAATCAGACTAAGACGCGTTTAAAATTATACGACAGCAGTAATGTTTATTCTGGTCTTTTAATTTGTAATCGATGAGTCAGCTGGTTGGTCATAAATATGTAGAACCGATCACAAATGTTCGATTTGCTGAAATTTACATCAACAAAAGAAGGGATTAGGGTCTCAATCCCTAATAACAGATTAGTCATCTCAACTAGATGCTCTGTGTAGACTCAGCACTAATCAATGGGTGAATTTAACGGTGCAGTGGCAAATACTATTGTGACAGACTTTTAATTCATCAAAACATTAAGATGCTAATAGAAATGATGGGATTTTTGAATTATGGGTACTTTGCAGCAGAAGGCAATCACTTTCCAGACAAAGGAGCAGTTTAATTATCTTTATTAGAAAATTGGTTCATGTAAAAAATAACGTTAACAGTCACAACTAAAATATGCCACAATAAACACATTGATAATTTAGTGCAAAATATTGTCGGTAAAACTGTCCTTAAAATATGGACTCAACTAATGTTTGCTCAACATATTTTTCGTCACCACAATATATAACCCTGAAAACAATAGTTCGGGCATTTTGCAAGTCATACTGAAACGTAGTGAATAATATATTGTTTACAACGAGAAATTGTAAATTCCCTGCGGTTTCCTTAAAAAAGATTTATTGCACAACTGTAAAGCCATATATAAATGACAAAAGACTCAGTTTCACGTTTTTAATGTTCAGATGTAATTATCCTAGGCGTTTCACGATTATGTTACTAAGTCTATGATTGATTGCGAAACAAGCCAGAAACTTAGAAGTGAATAAAAATCAATGATAAATCCTGAACCAACAGTTTCTTGATCCTTAAATTCACAAAGATTGGTGTATTGGATACAACCTGCGATAAACGATAAATAACTAACCATTGCCAACCATTCGCGAAAACCACCCAAAAGTTGATAGTGGCCTTGTGATAACAAACCACCCTCTTCCAGTTTTCAATGTCCAATATGCAAAACGTCTTTGTGAAGAATTATTCTGAAGAAATTGATTAATTTATCATCTCGTGCTGATGTATAGTTAGATGTTTTGCTGGATTAATTGCGCTAAAGTAGCTGCTTGTTTGCAGCAGACTCAGTAGTTCCTACTGATTTTTGAGGTTTAATTGTTTTTATGAAGGGAATGAAGTAGACTCACAACCATGGAGTTATGTAAATCCACATATGTCTTGCAGCCACCATTTCATATGGTTCCTCATGTAATGTCATTGAAAAAGAATTAGAAACAAGAAACTGAGTTTATATAGACTAACTAGAAGTTCTTGCAACTCCTTATTTTTTTACTACTTTTCTTCGACGATAGAGTTAAAATAGTTATCGGTGCCACATAAAGATTGATCGTCAGGCGGCTACTTATGAAATGGACTACTCTCACTTGTTCGTTGTTGTCCATCGTATTACAGTTCGGCATCCTGTGATTCCTGAACATTATTCCACTGTAGCCTTCATCTATTTTTAAACAAAGTAACACATCCAGTAGTTTCTTAGCACACAGTCAATCTTGCCTGAAAGGTACCTTCCACAAACTGATCACTGAAGGAATGCTGCAGTCTATATGTCAGAGTTGTCTAACAAGTTCCCAATATTGCTTTCAGGCTAGCATGTCATGACATATGATACAGTTGTAGGTTCCTTGATTGTAATAAAAATAAGGACTCCACGGGTATTCGGAATTTGATAACCTTCTTTTCCATTACATTTTAACAATAAAAAGTCATCAACTCAGTCAAATAAAAATCAGCAGTGAGGGATCTCGAAGACATAATTTGAAGGTAACTTTATGTCGAGAAGTACTAGATCCAATCGGGCTAGTTGTTATATGAAATGTATAACACGTTATACCTGAACGTGATCCTGTGTATGTCCAGTACCAAGTGCTTCCAGCTATACTGTTTCCATCAAAAATAATGAAGTCAGGGTCAAAGTCTTACAGCACTACTTATGGTAGGGGATTTATTTACTGTAACAGCTGAATCCACACCCTATTGGAGTAGTGATGGCAATAAAACATGACCATATACAAGTTTCAACGCAATAAACTTGCGAATCCTTGTCATTTTTCAGACGACTTGCTATTTCCAACATTATTTGATCGTCAATTCTCAACGTAAGGAGCCCTGTGGTGCATAATAATAATAATAACAATTATAATAATAACAATAAAGTGAACAATAAAAAGCTTGTTCCATTGTTTTCTTCCCCAGTTTTTGGCCTTTCCAGTCATCTTTGGAAAGAAATAGGGTGAAAGTGTAAGTGCGTGTAGAACTACACTCGTAATTTTGTAAAGGATCAAAACTTGCTGGACAATTACTTGTTATATATGTGTATAAATATCCTGTAACGGAGAAAAACATTTTGTACGAAAAATGTTTTCATTGTACAGAACAATGAACACAGAACTGATTATTTTAAAGACTTAACCACTGATACAAAGGTATTCTTAAGCATGACATCTATGCATTAAACTTCCACACCTCTACTTCAATGATTGGGAAGTGGTCTGACGAAAAATAAGCAGTTTCGAATTAGTTATCCACAGACACTTCGAAGCACCCTGTGCATGAAAAGCTCCTTTGAAATGGCCTAAAAACCTTTTTTTGACTAACCAACTCAATAAGCACCTATTTCGTCATGTAACATTCAAAGCTTTCTTGATGCCAGAAATGGATAACAGGACTCATGATCGCATACCTCAAATAACAAGGCTTACGCATATGATTCAATTCTAGAGTATGTTATCAACATGTTTTACAGACATTAAAATTCCATCGGTATTTTTGCGAATTTCGCCTATTTCTAACGGCAACTTTGCTCAGAAGCCATTTATTTGTTAATGAGCATCCAACAGGAGGAAACGTTTTTGGCAACCTAGTTGGTATTTTAATGAAAGGGCTTGAAGAGAAGGTGTTCGCTAACACAATCACTTTTGAGTTCATGAAAACACGGCGTTCACATTTTAAGAAACGCCTATGAGCATTTACTTGAGTTTGTCTGAAAAATAGCTGAATATGTTGAGCAGTTATCTTCCTATTGTAGATGTAAATAATTGTCCAAAATCAATAGCTCTTTAAGTGCTCGACATTGGATGCTGACCACATTGTTTTAAGTGGACTTGTGTTGGTTAATTTGACGGTTATGTATTGTGATATATTTTTTTCGAGTTTTCATATATACTTTAATTATTTATTTTTCGCTCATCATAATACTTAATTTTTCACAATGACGGAACAGTCACCTAAGGTTTTTAAGTTACAATCTATTCCCACACCTTCGATTGAGTTAACGCCTTTTTGGCCTGACAATACTGAGTCCTAGTTCTGCTACGCAGAAGCTGACTTTTGCGGGCACGGAATCACGGACTCGCTCGCGCGATTCCTCGCGGTAGTTAAGGCGTTATCGCGCGAATTGAACAGGTACGTAACACCTAGTATGTTTACTAGTGATGTTCCGGAACCTTACGAGACACTCAAACGGTCGAATCTAAGATGCGGAGATCTAACCGATCGACAATGGTTGGATCACCTACATAACAATATCGACCTGCAACATGGTTCCGCGACGGACATGTTAAGTATGAGAGACGTAATAGGTCAAAGAGTTTTCGACGATGGCCTATTTAGACGAGTTTTCTTGTCCAAACTCCCAAGACAGGTGCAGGCAGTTCTCGTCTCGTTCCAAAACAACGCCGTAGGTGAACTAGCTGCATCTGCCGATAGAATTCTAGAAATTACCAAATCCACTAGCGCCGAGGTTTTTTCAGTCAAAGAAAAACCTCAAACGACCCAGAATGACATTAACGAATGATGTCACACACTCACCCTATACCTTAGATTTCGTAATTACCGTAGTCGGTCAAGAACCGCGCGAAGAAGTGTTTCACGTAAGCGGTCTGACTACGAGAGACAGATAATCCCGACTGGTGCTGGTATCATAACCAGTATGGTAAATCTTCTAGAAATGGCACCAAGCCCTGCAATGACACGATCTCTAAGGCGACTGACACGAATAAGAAATCGGGAAACTTCAAAGCCGGCACGAGTTAACGGCAACCGTAGCCGGCGAACATAGCCGCCTCTTATACGTTACGGATGTGACAACGAAAGTTCGCTACATCGTCGACACCGCAGAAGTTAGCGTGCTTCCCGCGAACTCTAACGACAGACTTCACGAGTCTGTTTTAAGTTTACAGGCGGCAAACGGAAAGCAGATCGCTACATACGGCAAAAGGTACGTCTACCTTAACGTGGGTTTACGCAAACCCAACCACTGGATTTTCGTTGTTGCAGATGTCTCTAAGTCAATCATTGGTATAGACCTGTTTCAATACCACAATCTACTCATCGACACTCGCTCACGAAAGTTAATAGACGGTAACACTAAGTTATCTGTTTGCGTAACTCCTTTTTCTGGTTGCAAATTACCTCCAGTCACAGTTAAGCACTCCATAGACCCCCTATATCAATAATTACTCGACAAATACTCCGGGATATACCAACCGCAATCGAAATTGCCTTGCGTAACCAGCAATGTTACAAATCACATCTCGACTACAGGACCACCTGTACTTTTAAAAGCACGACGATTGGCTCCCGAAAAGCTGAGGTTAGCCAAAAACGAATTTGACCACATGATAGACCAAGGAATAATTCGACTGTCAAATATCCATTGGTCATCTCCCTTGCACATGGTCCTTAAAAAGAACAGCAATGATTGGCATTAAACTGGTGAGTATCGGCGTCTGAATGCCAAAACAATTCCCGATCGTTACCCGTTGCCCCACATTCCAGATTCGACAGCTACCTTGAAAGGTACAACTGTCTTTTCGAAAATCGACTTGGTTAAAGCTTATAACCAAATACCTATGTCAACTGACGACATTCCGAAAACCGCCATCATCACTCCTTCCGACCTCTACGAATTCTTACGAGTGCCTTTCGGACTAAGAAGTGGTTCATATAATCATCACACTTCATTATCGAGTGTCCTCCAAAGAAGGGAAGACCGCATTTCGAAGTTGCACCGAATCAAACTTAGTGCTCTACTGAAACATAAAGCCTTTTGTAAGATTACTGCTCTCATTCTATTGTCCTTCAAAATTGTGACTGTCACTATAGAGGACACTTTTCATATCGCTCATGTAATAACATGACAAGTTGTCAGCGAAATATTTTGAAGCCAGTGGAATATTTTATGGTCCTTGTGAACAAGGATTCTAGTTAAATGATTCGAAATTCAGACGAGGAAAATCTTAACCACCAGAAACAACTAAGAATAAGTGGAGAGTATTTTTAGGACATTATGAAATATAAATAATGAACTTAAGGATGCCACATGTGTTCGGAGTTTGACAGTGTAACACACAACACAGTAACTCCTTCTTCTGTGCTATATGAAATTTTTCAAGTAATTTTTCTTTACATTGTTTGTACACAATGTGAACGATTAGAAACATTCTAACTATTTATTCCAGTTGTGGATTTCCTTTTGCCTGATATCCGTATTTGTATTCCGTTTGTGTTCAAATGTAATTCCTGATCACATCACGCGTCAGCTTATTGAGATTACGAGTCGATACTGTTGGTCAATCACTGTCTGGCCAAAGGAATACGCATTGTTGAGTATCATCTTGTTATTGTCGAAGTTTTAAAATTACAAGGCCGAAACATATTACACCTCTAGAGCTATTTCCACAGACTATTCGACAACTAAATCCGCCTGTAGCTCCTCTGAGGGTTACTGTCGGTCCCAAGCCCGGGTAAAGGAGGAGGGTTGGGCATGGGGTTAGCGACCCCATCCCGTAGAAAATCAACTCGCTAAAAAAACGCTAACCAGAAAAAATCATTCAAACCATTCAAACTCTGCCCTGGGAGTTGAAGGAATAATTATGACGTCTCATGATGAAAGCCGAGTTCCTTCGGAAGTCATGAGGCCGATGCACCTTCTTACAACCAGAGCGACAATTTTCATGGGTACATGGAATGTCCGAACAATGTGGAAGACCGGAACAGTCTTTCAAATTGCTGCAGAAATGAGAAAATACAACCTGGAGGTGCCTGGAATCAGCGAAACACATTGGACGCAGATTGGACAACAACGACTATCTTCAGGAGAACTTCTGTTATACTCCGGTCATGAAGAAGGAAATGCCCCACATACACAAGGAGTTGCATTGATGCTGTCCAGAAAAGCACAAAATGCACTTATTGGATGGGAATCTCATGGACCAAGGATCATAAAAGCCTCCTTCAAAACAAAGAGATAAGCTTGTAACATGGTACTCATAGAAATAGTGTTTTCCAACAGGATGTGAAACACAGAGCATTGTGTGAGGTATGATATGTATCCAAAAAATAAGCGTAAATGAGCCCAACATCACAAAAAGAGGGAGGGTGGAGTCACTGACCAGCAAGCACTGATGGTGAGGGCGATGATTTCAATCCACCCGTGTTTGTGGGGCAGAACATTTTGTTTGTATCAGGCTCTTTATGGATGAGAACAAGTCAATCAATCTGTGATATTGAGACTGTTCTCCTACACTCACCATTCAGACTCATGTTTCTAATTTTTGTGCTGGATTAACTATTCTACTAAGACAACCTTTAACATGCTAACTCGGACTTTTACATGAAAACTGTGTGGCAGGCATCGGATGATGAAAAAAACAGACTGTAAAGGATATGGCTGCTATTTTACTCAACACTCTACTCTCTATATGTACTCTCTGTTCTTCCTCATTCCAACCTTGACTTCCCTCCTTCATTGGAACCTACTCCACCTTGATAAATATCACAACTAATTGTTCGTTATTACTGCATTCTCTCCTCTGGAGCCCCTAATCACAGTTCACTCTTGCAACATGAGCTAGTATCAATTTAATCTAATAATTTATCATACCTCCATCTGTTCCACTAATAAATGTTAAGCATTGGTTATCGTTCATATACAAATGCTGTGCTGCTCCCCGGTTTCTTTTTCTTTTTTTCTTCTCTTCAGAACCTTGCTCTGAGGGTGAAGCTGTGTAACTTCTGACATCTGGAACAAGCTCGACGAACGCGCTTTCCCAAGGTCATAGTTCAAACCAGGCGCTCCACCAGCCTACTTCATAACAACTATAAACTTAAAAAGCTGCATTACATAAATACTTAGCACGACCGAAACCCTAATACACTTTTTGTCGAGATTGGATCTGGTATGTAATGTGGACGCCATGCCCCTTTGGAAACTATTCTTATGAAAACACATATCTGAACGAATGAACTGCTATCAACTTTTATAGATTTTAATTACTAAACAATCTTGCTTGGGATGCATACTGTGAACCAGTATATGTTGTAAATTGTAGATCATGCCTGTAAAAATGGCGTGTACCTGCTATTGCAGAAATATATTATTATTATTACAATGAACGTCATCCAATGCTACACGCCTACCAACGACTACGATGAAGACGCTAAAGACCAATTCTACTATAGGCTGCAGTCGATCGTCGAGAAGTGCCCAACCAAGGACCTGACAATTCTGATGGGAGATCTCAATGCTAAGGTTGGAATGGACAACACTGGATACGAAGACGTCATGGGACAACATGGACTGGGAGAAAGGAACGAAAATGGTGAGAGATTTGCAAACCTATGTGCCTTCAATAAACTGGTCATAGGTAGCACCACATTCCCACACAAAAACATAGACAAAGCCATTTGGATTTCACCGGATCACATTACACAGAATCAAATCGACCATATCTGCATCAACAAAAAGTTCAGGAGGACGATGGAGGATGTGAGAACCAGAAGAGGAGCTGATATATCATCCGATCATCATTTTCTGGTCGCCAAGATGAAACTAAAACTCAAGAAGCACTGGACAACGGCGCGGACAACATCACAAAAGTTTAATACGGCCTTTCTTCGAGATGCTGACAAACTCAACAAATTCAACATAGCCCTCAGCAACAGGTTCGAGGCCTTTCATGATCTACTCAATGGAAAAGGGACTACCATGGAGAGCAACTGGAAAGGTATCAAGGAGGCAATCGTTTCAACATGTCAGGAGGTTCTGGACCAAAAGAAGCACCATCACAAGGAATGGATCACTGTCGGTACACTGGATAAAATTGAAGCAAGGAGGAACAAGAAGGCAGCAAACAATATCAGCTGAACCAGAGCGGAAAAAGCCAAGGCACAAGCCGAATGCTCAGAGGCAAACAAGCAAGTGAAGAGGAGCATCAGAACGGACAAACGTAAATATGTGGAAGATTTAGCGATGACAGCGGAAAAGGCTGCAAGAGAGGGAAACATAAGACAACTGTATGATACAACAAAGAAACTTGCTGGAAATTACCATAAGCCAGAAAGACCAGTGAAAAGCAAGGAAGGCAAAGTAATCACCGACATTGAAGAACAACGAAACAGGTGAGTAGAACACTTCAAAGAACTCTTGAGTCGACCAGCTCCACTGAACCCACCCAACATCGAAGCAGCACCCACGGACCTCCCAATCGATGTTGGCCCACCAACAATTGAAGAGATCAGCATGGCCATTAGACAAATCAAGAGTGGCAAAGCAGCGGGACCAGACAACATCCCGGCAGAGGCACTGAAAGCAAATGTAGCAGCAACTGCCAAGATACTCCACATCCTCTTCAGTAAGATTTGGGATAAAGAACAAGTACCAATAGACTGGAAAAAAGGACTTCTCATCAAGATACCAAAGAAAGGCGATCTGAGCAAGTGCGACAACTACAGAGGCATCACTCTCCTCTCAATACCAGGAAAAGTCTTCAACAGAGTATTGTTAAACAGGATGAAGGATTCCGTGGACGCCCAACTTCGAGATCAACAAGCTGGATTTCGTAAGGGTAGATCGTGCACAGATCAAATCGCAACTCTACGTATCATTGTGGAACAATCACTTGAATGAAATTCATCACTCTACATCAACTTCATCGACTACGAGAAGGCATTTGATAGCGTGGACAGGACGACACTATGGAAGCTTCTTCGACACTACGGCGTGCCTGAGAAGATAGTCAATATCATACGGAAATCCTATGATGGACTAAACTACCAAATCGTCCACGGAGGACAACTCACCGACTCATTCGAGGTAAAGACCGGTGTTAGACAAGGTTGCCTACTCTCACCCTTTCTCTTTCTCCTAGTGGTCGACTGCATCATGAAGACGTTAACATCTGGAGGAAATCACGGGATACAGTGGACAGGCAGGATGCAGCTTGACGATTTAGACTTCGCAGATGATCTGGCTCTTCTATCACAAACGCAACAACAAATGCAGGAGAAAACGACCAGTGTAGCAGCAGCCTCAGCAGCAGTAGGTCTAAATATAAACAAAGAGAAAAGCAAGACTCTCCGATACAATACAATATGCACCAATCAAATTACACTTGATGGAGAAGCTTTAGAAGATGTGGAAACCTTTACATATCTGGGCAGCATCATTGATGAACATGGTGGATCAGATGCAGATGTGAGGGCGCGGATCGGCAAAGCAAGAGCAGCATACCTACAACTGAAAAACATCTGGAGCTCAAAACAATTGTCAACCAACACCAAGGTAAGAATTTTCAATACAAATGTCAAGACAGTTCTACTGTATAGAGCGGAGACGTGGAGAACTACCAAAGCCATTGTCCAGAAGATACAAGTGTTTATTAACAGCTGTCTACGCAAGATACTTCGGATCAGATGGCCAGACACTATCAGCAACAAGCTACTGTGGGAGACAACAAACCAGATTCCAGCAGAGGAAGAAATCAGGAAGAAGTACTGGAAGTGGATTGGGCACACCTTGAGGAAATCACCTAGTTGCGTCACAAGACAAGCCCTCACACGGAATCCTGAAGGTCAAAGGAGAAGAGGAAGACCAAAGAACACATTACGCCGAGAAATAGAGATAGACATGAGAAGAATGAACAAGAACCGGATAGAACTAGAAAAGAAGGCCCAGGACAGAGTGGGTTGGAGAAAGCTGGTCGGCGGCCTATGCTCCATTGGGAGTAACAGGCGTAAGTAAGTAAGTAAGTAAGTCGACAACTGATAGCTCTATGTTGAAACTTTATATTAAGTTAGACTGTAGGCAGTTGTATTGCTACAAACCTACATGATTTATTCTAACATATGAACGAACAAATTATTCTAATCTATCACTCATATATTCAGGCTTGTGTAGTGTTTGTACGAAGTAATGATTCCTTTATACTTGATGATTGCCTAATTCCGTTTTACAATTACAATACATTCGTTTGTGCTCAGCTAGTGCTTCATGATCTGAAATACGCTATTTTGGGGATTCCTGGTTAGTAAAATAAGTCTAATTCTTCTGAATATCGTAACTTGTAAGTTATTTGCCCGTAAGATTGAGTGTTCTAATATGTTGGTATATCTGTTTGTTACTTACTCTATTCGCTGCCTGTTTTTAGCTAATTTTTCTGTTTGTCCATAATTGTCAAGTCACGCTTACTGAAACTGAAAAGGTGATGTTTACCTTTGTACATAACTGTGTTGTTTAAATAAATCAATGACTTCTTGGTATTGATGACTGCTGTAATTTTGAATTCCAAATACGATATATTCGTTCGGGCTCATCTAATACTTCTTAATTAAGTTGCGTTATTCCTGGGATTACTAGTTTATACTACAATTCAAATACTTCTGATTATCATAATAACATATACCTGGACAAATAGATTTCTCGATACATTTTCTATCTGCTTCTGATGAGAACTGTCACCTAAAACAGATAAAACTGAAATTTGCACGAGCCGTATATATTCAAACATTTTTATTTAATATTTAGGCTTCATTTTCGAAACCAGAAAGTCATATGGTCGATCAACGAGAGTGTGTGGCTTCTGTCTAGTGAACGAAATATTTATTTAGTGTTCCTTAGTTGTTTAACGAACGTTAATTCGTGATTCAAACAATCCATCGTTAACTTCCAACTGCAAGTGTTAATTCCTGATCATCAGCTAAGTAAATACGAATATTTTGAATGATTCAAACAATAATACTGTCAGTAAATTATATGGCTAACCAAAATTCTAGGAAAAGTTGCTACAGTTACTGATTTCGTCAAAAATATTAGACAATCAAATAAGGTTCTGTTGTATTGGCTAACAGATTAATACGGAATAAACAAATTTTCAAGCACTATTATAACTGTAACTGGACTTGAAATAAAGGGATATTAAGATGTACACAACTCAAGGAATAAGACAAAAGCTGATGTCGGATTGAAATTTTATTTGAGCAACCGTTCACCAATTGTCTTCAGTGAGTTGATATTTCACGACAGAACTCCTGGATGTACCCCTCAAAGTTATTCACTAGTGAGCATATGATTATTATTATCAGAAGGGGTTTTGTGGAGATTTAGTATTTTCATAGTTGAAAGCGTGACTCAATTGAAGCTAGACCACCATGGAAAACCTGGAAGCATTGGACGGCCGTTTCGTCCTATAATGGGACTCCTCAGTAGTGCCCATCCACGATCCTGAACTCACGAGATTCTAACCCAGGACCTATCAGTCTCGAGCCAGAGCACTTAACCGATAGACCACTGAGTCGGCATCCAACGGTGTTAACGTCTAACTTCAAATGATCCACGAAGTTGAGCAACCGGGATTTTATTTACTTACCAATAATCTCAAATCACTTAATAGCCGAATAAACTCATTTGCATGCGGATTTTATTGAGATTTATTGATTTGTTAGTGAATATGTTTGTGATGTGCAGTAAGTTGCAGAAGAAAAACATTATACCCTAAGGGTTCCTAAATGATTGTTATTAGGACAAACTGTTGAATACTAATGAGTAGTATATTGCACAACACAACAAAAACGCGAACAAAAACATACATGCATTTTTATGGTGCACAAAATCACTGATTCTATTTATTGTGGAATCCTCTATCTCATTTTGAGGACTAAAGTGTACCAGTGTTAAATAATTTACTGACTTATTTTAATATTGACTACTATCTGATGGTGGTCGATTGTTTCCGGTATTATATAATGAATAGACTTACGTTGAAAATGTGGGTTATCTGTTCAGTAATTAATCTTAAGATTGATCCCAGTAAAGATTGAGGGCAGTGAAGTCTATCCACCATAGGGTTACGTAAGTGTATTAGTCAGGAGTACGAAGCGAGAACTAAATAATCCTTCAGTAACTACTTAGTTTTCGTAGTTCACCGATTGATGTCAGTCAAATGATTATCACACAGATCTAACTATAATGTTGTACAAATCCCACCCAACGTTTTATACAAGCATCTATTGTCATTCTAGTTAATTACCTTCAGAATTTCTCAAGGGTCGTGTTATGATTTTATGTCCGGCTTTCATTACGTGATTTATTCACCAATCGAAGCACGACTTCTCCAATCTTAGCACTGTGTTAAATCAATGACGTTCGACCAGTATGAGTAGTCTAGCGTCCTTATTGGTCCCTTGTCCACCTCGCCCTTCCAATTGAGTCCAAAACACCAATTTCAGCTTCTGCTATGCGAATCATTTATTTCAAGCATACTCAGTTTATATACCAGACAGACAGACCGCATCACACCATAAAACAAAAAATAATATTTGTACAAGTTCAAGCCAAATGTGGCTGTGAACGTGGGAGATAGTAATCAATAAACTGATAATAATCTAGGAACAGTAATTCCATAGATCAAAGTGAAGCTTTTAATAAGATGAATATAGATATACACCATCTAATTACTTAATAGTTCAACAATAAGAATATATATATATATATATGTATATATAATCATCCATTAGTAGGTCCCGGAAGCTACCCGTACTTATGTCTTCGCTAGGATATAACATGTACTGAATAAATTACACAAATGAAATAAAACGAATATTATATTCAGCAACCATTGCACTAAATAAACGAAAGTAATAATTGGCAAGAATAACATTATTTCACGTTTTTATACCGTTCTAATATACTTTAATGTTGTTGTTTTTCTAGTCTATTACAAAGATGAGTGTTGATATGTAAGCAAGAACAAGTATTTGGATAATAGAAAAAGAAGAAAAACACACTGTAATAAATATTAGGAAGGTTAACTGGTTATGTCCATAAAAAGGATAAAATTGATAAGCAGAAAAGTAACAATGATACCATAGAACTTCGAATAACGGATAAGTTGACTTTTAAAATAAAATATTTGTTTTAATAGGACGCGTGGAGTGGGTTTATGTAATGGTGATAGTTAAGTGGCTAAATAAGTCATCTTTCAAACATTAATTTACGAACTCGAAACTAACCCATAGTTTCTAGGTTTAATTGGTCAGTCAGTACTGTAATAAACGAAGACTTAGTGTGGAAAACCAAACTATTGTTATATACAAAAAGTCAATAGGCGGATAGGATAATTACCAATTTCCATAATAAGAAAATCGACCACAATTAAACAAAACGAAAGAAATTTCTTATTTTGAATATATAATAGAGAATTTCTAAAGCGAGTAGACTTACATATCGTAACATAACTTTTCTAGCACAGAATACTGCAGTTAAAGAACTACTACTTCATCGATTTAACAATAGAAATCACTAGAAAACTGTCAACAGGAAACTCTAGAATTGAGTTTTCCGATAGTTGGTATTCGTCAGCAAGACGTACCTGACCTTGGGGGGACTGATGTTTTTAGTGGGATTTAAATTTAGAAAAAACAGCCAAGTCAATGTTCGAAAATGGATAAAAACTGTGAAGTTGACCGTCATAAACAACTAGAGCAGAACAATTATGACTGTAAACTATCATCAAACACAGATGTTGTAAACTTTTGCAATAAAAATATACTATCAGAAAGCTGTGAAAAACAGTAATACTAAGTATGTGACTTTGATTCATAAATATTGTTTGTTTGGATATTCCAATTGATGTTTGGGACTACAACTGATCAGTTACTTGGCATATGTGCAACCTAGCCCGATCGCCTCAATACTGCCATTGCATCACAAGCATTTTAAGCAGAGATGGATGGTGGCTAGTAGTGGAATCAAAGACGTGCTTCTCGCCCTACTTGGGACTCATCATCTGGATGTACCTGCTTTCGGGAGCTGATATTCAAAACTTGAAACCAGAACAAGCCAGTAGATAAGAAATTTGATTGTTTCACAAGAAATCAAATATATTGACCATAAAATGAGAAAATTGTCAGTTTGCAGGGTATTAGTTAAAAGTAGTCTACAAAAAGCAAACTTATACAAGGTGAGATCAAACTAGGAAGGAGCAAAGTTGTTAAACGAAAAATATTCAGCAAGTTATGAAGTCTTAAATTGACTATTTGAAAAGAACCAATATGTCTCAAACTAAGCATAAACACCTACAGAAACTTGATTTTACTTACTCGAAAACTAGATAGATTTATGACATACGGGGTTAGGTAGCAATCAGGAAGGACTTATTTATAAGATCAGGACTTTTGTTATTATACCTAAATTACATATGAACAAATTTTTTAGTCTAACGTCAGACAGTTAAACCGCTTCAGTGAAAAGTTGTCATTCAAACAAGTCAGTGAGATATCTATAAGTTAGTTTAAGCCATAAAATTCACCAAATCGTGCATCAAGTAACCAGCCACTTCGATGACTAAGACCATCTCGGTGGTTTTTTAGATACAAAACAATTTTACTCCACCATGAAATTGAACTGTATATAATACTTAATATGGTACAAATCCATGAAGTCACTGACAAGTGGACTGAGCCATGTTGGTAGGTGTAGACTACCTGGTTGGGATCCGCCAGATGATAGCAATCAATGGTTAAAGACCTTGAATGACATGGCTCAATCGTTTGCAATGGCAAAGGTGCATCTACTCTTTGTGTTCTCCCGAATTCTAATCTTCTGAATTCTTCATGTCCCTTCCTTTTTTCTCTTTCCAAACTTATTTCACTCGATTATACTCCTTGAATAACATCTTCAAAGCCTAATCTTTCCGATTACTGCTTATACTCTTACTACTTCTACCACTATAGGATTTGAATCGACAACTGCATCTCTGTGCTAATGTGGTATGGCAACTCGAACTGATGTACGTACGTACGAAGTTCTACGTTGTGACTGACTGACTGATGGAATACTTTTAAATCGTAAAACAAAAGTAGAAAGCAACTCAGTTCGAAAATCATAGTATCTACTTATACGTGCAATAAAGTTTCACATAGACTTATTGTGTAAGGGTTTTTTCGATACTAATTTGTCAAATGAATCAAAATAGGCGAAATCAACTTCAATTTTTAAATTAGTAGATCAAAGTCAATCATGTAAGTATACAGAGTTAGACGTTTGAGAAGCCAAGGCAGTCTTTAAGTTGAGTACATTACTCTAGAGAATCTGACAATACTTTTGATATGTGCGTAAAATCCGTCAACACTACGTTCGGAAACAAATTCGATAAAAATAAACGAACGATAAGTATTTCGTTTCACAGAAGTTGGAAACCATTATAACTTAAAGCCATGATTTGGAAATAAAAATAAAGTGTTTGTTAAGAATGAAATTTAACTAAAATACCAGGGAGCACCAGAATTCTTTGTCCAGGCATATTACTCGATATTAGGGTGGTATAAATTATATTCAGCTTTCGTAGGGAGCGAAATGTTTTTGAACAACTAGAGTCCGAAGTTAGTAATTGTCAATTTTTAACATAAGTCGATATCTGTTTTATAGCGTTGGCACTGTCTAATCACAAGACACGAATTATAGCCGATGTGAAAATTTCAATAAGTTGGCCAATCCAATTAGTAAAAAGTTGATTTATTGATAAATAATGAAAGTATGTATATATTCTCAAAAAAAGCCCTGAATAAAAATCATTATTCGACAAAATATTGTTATACAGCATAAACAATAATGAATGTACTTCAGTAAAAATTTTAGAAGAGTAAAACATGATGACCTACTTACAAGAATTAAGAAAGAAACGAAGTGAACAATATATTTTTATACAGTCCAATTAACTGACATTCCATCGTAATGTATTATCCGATGTATCACCATACTGTTTCTTTTCTAACTCTTCCATACGTTCTTGTTTTCTTCTAACCTTTTCAAAATCTCCAATCCCACGTGATTCACTTTCAGCTAATCGGCGTTCGATGGCTTCTACTTGTAATCGTCTACGAGATTCTAGGTCTACGGGTTTCCCACCGCCACCACGTTCCGAGTAGGACTCATAACGGATTTGTGAGTTGTCGTTGTCGTCGACATCGGAACTGCGGAAACAACAGAACAGGCGTTCACACTAAGAAGAAACCGAAATAGAATCATTTTGCTAGATAGAAATCTAAGCTAAATAAACAATTAATTGAACCAATTAATAACTGAATAACGCCGAATCCCGCTTTGTACAGTCTTTAGGCAGTGATCGAATTCTAAAGATAAAGTTGAAGTGCGGTTATCAGCTTAAGTGACCCAACATTACAGTTTGATAAGCCAGTTATTCCCAGAACAGCATAACAGTGACTTCCCCAATTACGGCACTAGTTCGAGTCCTACGAGGAACATCGGTTCAATCAAGGTTACAAATATACTTTACTAATGACGAGTCCTGACTAGCAAGAAATGAAAGCTCAAAGATTTATGGGTTTTGATTCAATGACCGATTAGTTGTGTCATGCCTGGAAAGAAACCTGCTGACTAGATGTGGGAGTGTGCCAGATGTACAAACTTATAAGGGGCTTTGAAATAAGTTGGAATATTTGACTCGTGCCTCCTAATTTTAAAAGCGACCCATACCATTCGGTTATTCGCTGAACATTGTCTACTAATACACTATTCACTTTGTCAATCAGGGTTTATGTAAAAGTTATACAACCGCTGAAAAGAAGAAAGCACTGGGACTGGATAACTGTTCCGTTATAGTATGAGACTTATCGACAGTGTATATCCACGATCGAGCCCAAGTCTTTCAGATCCATAATGAAAACTATGAGAATTCAACGACTGCTACAAACCCGTATAGCAACATTAACCAAATGTTCACTGGTGACCATCTTTTAGAAGTAATAACCGAAGTTCTAGTGAGAGGCCGTAAGAGAGCGAAGCAGTTAACCAACAAAAGCAATGGAAGATGATTGCGCAATATTATGGATTAATCAAAGTTAGATATGTAAACCACCAGATGTCGGCTCAGTAGTCTAAAGGTTAGGCGTTCGCTGTAAGACGAGAAGGTCCTGGACTTGATCACACTAAAGGCATTTAGTGGGTACTGCTGAGGAGTTTCATACTATGACGAAATAGCTGTTCACGGAATACTGGTTGTGTAACTAAGATCAATCAGTGGTGCAGACCATACAAATTTAATCTCCGTAAGCCCCTATATCAATGGGCATAATCTGTTTTAATCTCAATGAGAAAGATGCAGCATTGATTAATGTAAAGACGAGAAGATTGCCAGAAGCCACTTTAGATTTCACTGTTGCTGGGTACTAACACAAACAACATCTGTATAAAAACAGTGTAAAACAGCATATTTCATTTGCGTACACCTCTCTAGTTAGATTTATCTATGCCATTTATGATTCCTGTCTTCAATAAGTTCTGCATATTAACGAGATCGAGTTGTCTATAAAATAACGAGAATCACATGTAAAATTTGCCAGTCAAGAAATATAAAAGATTCCATGAACATGGAGATAAACCCCAAGAATGAAGTAAAAACAAAAGTTTCAGTAAATTTTATGATTTGTAGTCAACCCCCGAATGTATTAAAGTTTACTACTATTTAATCGAGTAATGTGCATGTTTATATTACAAAACTGCTGTAAGATCTGGTTGTATAATAACATGCTTGTCTTATTGGTGAAAAAATTAGTATGTTTAAACACAAATGAACCATCGTTCGATTATAGTACTCAATTAATATAAATTATTCTTACCGAGTCTAAGTCTATGTATTTGAAACTCAAAGTCATGCTGTCTCTATGAGGGCAAATGATACAGCCTGGCTACCGAGACCCAATTAGATAAAGCTTAGTTTCGAACATGTACCTTGTTGTTTAAAGTTAGAAAACAGTCTTGATTTCTAGGAATATTTATGTACCAATATATACAAATAATAAATGGTAATAGAAGGAAAAATAATTAAAGTTAGAAATGACATTGAAGGTGATAAACTTAGCATAAACGAGCAAAACGTGACCAGTTCAGTATACCTGGACGTGTAAAATGTGTATCGATCAATAAAAGAACAGTTGGTTTGCAGTTATTTGGTAAAGCGTACGAAAGAGGATTGTGCCGTAAAGACGTGTTACCCACGTGTAATAGTTATGAAACAGATCTAATACGAGTGTCTTAGCCGTTAAGTCAAAGCTATATATTAATGACAGTTTATGAAAAAGGGCTTGATTCTCATTTCTTGAGTGTCAAGCACACTTCAAATGTGAAGGCTTATTATACAACCAGGCTACCCAAACTAAAGCACGTGGAATGGCGTTTGAACCTGGGAATTGATGGCTGAACACCTTAGCTACCAGCCCATGGCTCCATTGACTTTCCTTTCTAGGATTTAGGCAAACGTTTGTCTTTACATACTATAAATCAGAGGGGGGTATAAATAGTGAACTGGTTTTCGTCGTCTTTAATTAATAACGATCTGAGCTGGTTTTCCTACATTTCAGAATGTTTGCCATACATAGTAAATGTGGATTAAAACTGATTTCACTTCTGATTTAATGATAATATTAATTCTTGATTTGTTTGAAATTGCCCATGTTCAGAGATAATTTTCAATATTGACTAACTAATGGCTAAGAAGAGTTAAATTAAGAGTTAGCTACGTGACTTGCCCAGTAGTGTAAACGATTAAATTTTGACGATCTGCAAAGAGACTAGCATTCTACTTCACATCTATTCTAGTTCGAGCTGGACATAAATATCTTTATCAAACAATTGTTCAGTCAATCAATAACAATAACAAAGTAACAGAGCAAAAACAATTACCAAGAGGACTGTTCATAATCTGAATTTTATTTTACACAAATTAGCATACAAGGGTTCTGTCAAAATAGCCTATTCCATTGAATAATATTCGTTTTCATGTGTATTGAGGGTGAGTGGTTGAGTGATGACGGATATGATGAGTTTTCATGAAATCATTTGAATTTGTCTTGTTGAGTACCGTAGTTATCACCATCTTCATCGTCTTCAGATGAAGATGTTACGCTTAATGCACCATCAATCTTTTCCCTTTCACACTTGGGGCAATTACACCAAAACAGATAATTTGATGATAAGTGTTTACGTCTTGTGTGACGACCACGTGATTGTAGACAATGATCCAAATAGGAGATAGTGATTTCTTCACCTTCTTGAATCGATGTCAATGCAACCACAGATAATCGACTGTTGACTCCACTAAAACGAATTATTGCATTTGGTGAACAACTATGATTAATTCGACCTAAACAGTAAAGAAGAAAAAGTAATGACGATCAAGCCTTAGAATATAGCAAACTATAAATCATTATTCATTGACAGGAAATATACGAAAATTGTATATTACACTGTTTTCTTTCTGACACAGATTTATATTCATACTTAAATATTCATGGACTTAAAGATTCACATCAAACTACTACATTCAAATACTACTAGGTATGGAAGGATAAAATACAGGTTGACATACTAAAAAAAGCTAACGAAGAACACAAATAGTATAGGGAAAAACATGATTGAGCTATTATTATTGTTATTTTAAGTTTCACCTTACAAATTATTAACAAGATGTATTAGCAGGATAATTCACTTTGTTATTCCTTGTACCCCAAATGGAAACACAAATTTTACAACAAACCATCCTGACTGTTGCTATAACCTTGACGTGATGGTCGAGCCTTCCTACAGTCATGAACCAATAGGGCTATACTGGTTGGAACAGTCGTTTCTCAAGGTCCTAGCATGCCAGGCAGGTCGGTTGAAGAGCGGTAAGACTAAAAGCAGTTAACCTAAGATCTGAGAGGGAAGTCGTACTGCTGACTATACAGAGGTGTGACGGCAGTAAGGTATTTCCCTCAAACAACTAGCATAACATCGATGCAGCCTTCCCACAAAGGAAGAGTGGGGTTTAAAAAAATCGACCCTGAAAATACACGCCTCGCCTTATTCCACGGATATCCGTCTTCGGCGGTAAGGTCCCAACAAGTACGGAGCTGACACAAAAATTACCCACAAAATGGTCGTGTGTGATCGACCTCAAGTAGATATCTCTTGGGCAGTGCGGTCACGCTCTCAGGTTGGTAATACCACCTCTAACCCAACTTCCTTTTCAGGTACCTCTAGGAGGACCTTTCTGTTATAACTTGTGGCCGAGTGGATGCCCTGTTAACGTATGAAGTGATAAGACCGCTAATCAGAGGGCAGTGAATTATCGAATGGAACAGTGACATACGGAAACAGTAGGAGCAGTTTAGAGTACGTATCGGTCCTGCTTCTGCCCAGCCCAGCCAGTTAAGTCCAGAACAGCCTCTGCGGTAAGAATCATTATACTTCAAACATTCTGAGTTTATATATCAAACAAACCGACCACATCGTACCAGAAAATATAAAATAACATATGTATAAGATTGAGCCAAATATGGCTGTGAATAGGGGAGATAGTGAATAAAAGACGGCATAATTCAGGAATGGTAAATCATATAACAATAGTTCATACTTCAAAATAAAGCTTATAATAAGGGGAACTAGAATATGAATAGTTTAGGTATTTACCGACTATAGGATAGAAAATATATGCATAGTATTGGTCCACAAATGGATCCCAAAGTTATCATTCACTATCCTTCTCGGGGCATAACACTTTCCAAGATGTGGGCGACCGGGAAGTGATAACCGCCCTCATACCTATAATAGTATTCAACACCACTATATTCCCTCTTCAATTCCTATTATTCCCCATACTTCGACAATCAACCCTAAACTCCCTCCTCAAATGTCACCATGTCCAACAATTCCAGTATGTGAAATAATGTCCCAGGTCTACTGAAACCTCACTCCAAACTACACATTGAATCCTTCAACGTACGTACCCTATGTCAAATCGACCAGCAGGCCTTCTTGACTAAGACCCTAAAATATCCTACCATTGATGTGTGCTGTGTTGCCGAAACACACATACAAGACCCTAGTATGATCATCCACTTAGCCTCATGTAGCCAAAACAGAGAGCCGATAAGATACACCCTCCGTGTATCTGGCATCCCGACGGCAAATTTTCGTGGACTAACCGGTGTAGGCACAGTACTAAGTACGAGGGCAAATAAGCACTATTTGAATGGATCCCCGTTAACAATCGCCTATGTACTGTCCGGTCAAACGGCTCCATAAGAACTCGGGAGGATGGGGACACACACCGTTGCCTTTTCGACATTTCTCCTTACGCTCCCACTGACTGCAGCCCGGATTAAAAGAAGGACCAATTTTACAGAAAGCTCTCTGAACTTTTTTAAAAGGCTAAACACTCAGGCATAGTACTTGTAGTAGATTACTTTGATACCAAAGTAGGTACCTTAAACCAAACAGAAAGATATTTAGGTGCGTATTTTGGTATTCCGGCTCAGCGAACAAATAATAGTGATCGTATGCTTCAAATGTGCTCAGACAATCGTTTATTTATAACAATCACTAATTGTAAGCATAAGGAGAGACATAGTCTAACGTGGCACCAAATTAACAATGAACTCAAATGGGCCATATTGCCATCAGTCATCGTTGGAGAGGCTCGACAGAAGACTGTTGCTCGTTTTGGAGCACATGTTTAGACTCTGATCATGCTTTAATACGAGAACGCAGAAAGGACACATCAAGAAGACCCGTTAGAGTTGAGCTCAGCGACGCGAAAGACAAAAGTTCCAGGAACAGCTGAGTTCACATTTAGGCATTTCTGAAAACGAGACTGACCCAGATGTTGCTTGGAAAGATATACGAACAGCTATGGAAACAGCAGCAACATTTATTAGTAATTTAAACCAGAGTTACAAAACACCAATGGATTTCTGCCACATCTACTAAACTGATACTCTCGTAAACTCGTCCTATCAGCCTCCGAACAAGATGAAGAGCGAAAACAAATCAGATCTAGACCGACAAAAGGTCAACGGAACGACCGTTAGCAGTGGTGGGCAATGAAAGCAAAAGAGATAGAAAAGGCAGAGGATGGAGATAACACCAGACAGCTTTTCAGACTAATAAAAGAAAATGGAATTAAGAAGTCAAGTATAAGTGAGACCACTTAGGAAAAAGACGACACTCTTATCTGCTCTCAGCCCAGACGTTTAGAACGATGGGAAGAACACATTAAGAGGCAATTCAGTTGGCCTTTAGCTACCTACCATTTCCATACACTTTGAATGGGACATTGAAATAGGCCCACCGACTCTAATTGTACTTCAAAAGGCCATAGCTAATCTGAAACGAGGAAGAGCAACTGGATTAAGCCCAGAGGTCTTTAAGGATGGCAGTCTAGTTTTGGCGATTAGGTTGATTAATATTTTTGCTAATAACTGGAAAGTAAAGGTAATCTCGTTTGACTGGTCGCAACCACTGATTATCCAAATATATAAGAAAGGGTCAAACACAACCTGTGGTAGCTACTGACGAACTGACTTGACTAATATAGCGTCTAAGATGCTAGCCTCTATAATTATCGGAAAAAGATTTGTGAACTGAAAATATGAGAAAATCAGATTGGCTTTAGACCTAATTGTGGCTGTATCAGCCACATATTTGCCATCCGTCAGATTTCACAGCACAGACATGCTTATCGGCGTCCGACAATGATGGTCTTCCTTGACTTCAAATCAGTACTCGACTCTGTAATAGAGAGGTTTCGTCAGAGACCTACTGCTGGAAATAACATTCTTATCGTCTGAATTTCCGGAAATTAATCTCCTACCAGGAGATCCACTTATTGCTCAAGAATACACAGATGATACAGCTCTGTTTGGTGAAGACGCTGATAAAATGCAGTTTTTTGGTAGCACTAAGTAAGAATGCCAGTATGTTTGGGATGCGTTTCTCCCACTGTAGATGGAAATTGTTGTTTCAGACTAGTCTGTGTCAACACCTGAACTAAAGATAGGGAGTGAAGTAATCGAAGTGATCAAAACTCCACTTATCTTAGAAGTCTGATCAAACCTAATGAGTTGGTGTCTGACGAAATCTCTGAACGGGTTCAAAATGCTCGTTTGGCTTTTGTTAACGTCACCAATGGTGAAGGAGAGATATCCGTCTATCAATTAAGGTACGAGTATACTTCTAGCCAGTTTGTCCTGTTTCACTTTACGGCTGCGAAACGTGGCCATTAGGAGTAGAGGATACTCGTAAGTTACTAGTATTTGATCACAGATGTCATAGAAATATTGCTCGTATCTGCTGGGTTCGCGAGGTAAGTAATAGTGAGGTCAGACTGAATCAAGTACATAGCTCTGGACTTTCCAACGGAGTATCACAAATATATCAGTCCATTTACTTCAAATCGCCGCGTGTTTAGCTGAAATACAAAAGTTAATCTAAAAATACTTACTTTGATAGTAATATAAACCCACTCCTTCGTTGTCCAAGAAAGAACCGACGTGATCATCAATTGCCGAATATAGTTGGTCGACAAAGAGATTATATTCATTAGATGTTTTTTCATTTGTCGTATCGACTAATTTTCCAGACTGATTAACCCAAACACTGAAAGCACTTGTTGCAATACCTTGACCATTACGACTAATCAGACATAAAGCACTTGTAAAATGATCTTTCTCTAATAATGTATTTATTCCAGCTTTTTGCAGGGTTTGGATGCATTCATCATATGATGTAGCATGACTAAACTTTTGACATAAAAATAAGAGTACTTCAATAAATGCACTATGAATTTCTTCAATATGTGTAGCAAACTGATCACCAAGTATTTGATGATAGAGAATACCATTTTCATTGATTATTGCACTTGTACTAGAAACAAACTGCTTTAGTGCTTCGACTAAATGCTGTGAGGTCGATGAACCAATAAGACACGCTGATAGACATGCGGCAACAATGCGAACAAGCAAAAAGATAGTGCCACTTTCTGGAGGATAATGAGACTGTCGCCAGATTATGTCCAATTTTCCTAATGGATTTTCCTTGCCTTTTTCAATGGGTGCCATACACAATGGAGAATGATATGTAAGAGCAGCTGATTCGAGACAGTTAGGAGAACAGTAGTTAACTAAGCAATTAGGACAGTGAACAGCTTGGTTACAGTGAAATGATGCCTCTGAATAAGGTAATACAAGCGATGGATTGTTAGTAAGTCTCCTTATATTCTCCTCCGATGTTTCGAGTGGACACAAACAATGATCACAAGCTTTATATCCATAGAGCTTGTTCCATGAAAACTGACAGCATATTAGAGGATCTTCTGAAAAAAGGATGTCTTCAGGATTTATAAATTGAGTAGCAACAAGACCCCTTCCACGAGTTGGTCCGAAATCGACTTCTCTTGTGAGATTCATTAGTTTGAATGGACCTACAGTATAAATTACAAAATCATTAGACATCAATTAGACTTGAATAAATGAAGCATACGCCAAGTTAAGGAGGCATATGTCCAAATACTTAAGGTAGCACAAACTCAAAGTGGCTTTTGGATCTTAAGTCAAAACTGTGAACGAAATTGCTAATAAATGAAAGTTTTCCTTAACAACTAATTATAGGGTGATGGACGACTTAACTCAAATAGAGAAAGATAAGACTCAGAATTCTGACAAACATTCACTGTGTACATATACATCACATACGATGCAAACGAATGTGATGTTTCGGTTACGTATACAACTGAACTTCATAATTTATACAACCTGATTGTAAAGGGAATGATCGACAGAAATTCTGCTATGACATTGGTAAGGATTGAAACACTACCGAGTAGTATAAATTCACAAATGTCATAACTAACAGCTGTGTTTTTTTCCAGTAAGTCTAGAAGGCCGATTATGTTAGAGAGTGAAATGTATAAAAAAACAGAAGTGATATTCAATAACTATGTCTAAAAATAAAGTTCGCCATGTATCTAACCTAGCTTCAAAATTAGCATGTAAGCGGGAAAAAAGACTTACACATTAAGAGTCCGTATCCAGAAAAAAGGTTTAAGAGTAATATTATGATGGCTTAACGATCAGATCTCTTGATCGCCAACCACGTTTGATATTTAGACAGTCAATTAGCTTTATAACGAGTACATGAACCCAGTTGGGTTTGAATGATTTAGGAACTTATAAGTTAGATTTTTCAATGCAGCGTAATGAACACTTTGTGGTCTATTTCCATGATTAATATTTAGGAACTTAGATACCAGCTAATTTTTCAAGCGACGTTAAGAGAGTTTAGTCACATGTCTATGAGTCAGTGAAAAGTGTTGATACTGCAAAGTCTTAATAAAAGCGAGTATCTTCGAAGGGCTCCTCTCATGATTTCGGCATATGGCGTCAGTAATTCACAAACAACAGATCTGTACAGTACAAAAATTAAAAACACTTGATATTCCTAGTAATATCTATTACGTAAAGAGAAACTTACAGAGGACCAAATAGAGGGGTCATACCAGGCCTCGAAGTTACTGAATTTCCTTCTCAAGTGCTGGTAAATGTGATTTAAGTGGATGAGTCGCGTGTGAGAATCCTAACCAATACATGTTGATAACTCAGAGACGCCGATTGATATAAACCAGGACCATTCATGTTAACACGGGGACACTTATTCCTTACATTGCTATGAATTTTCGATGTTAATGTTACTTCATTTTTTACTGAGCAAATTTAAACCGAAATTTCGAATAGTGAATTTTTTTTACGTATGATATTCACTAGAAAAGCACCTTATTGTACATTCTTATATAAAATTGTGATATATATATATATATATATATATAGTCTTGCTCAAATGAACTTCAACAATGAATAACTTAATAGCTCACTCACAAGTGACTCTACACATCTACGTTATGAGTGAACAATAATTGAATTTGTGAGAGAATCAAACCCTTAGATGAGTATTAGCTAATCTATACTTGTTAACGTTTGTAAAATACGCAAAAAATTTGTTAGAATACATGTCAATATTTTTTATTTAGGGCTTCATGGAAGTAGGCTTATTCAATAACTTATTCACGCTCTTGTATAAAGTGACTAGCTTATTTACGACGGCTTCCGTTACTTTGATCCGAGTAACGTTTAACTCGTAAACCCCTCTCAAGTTTTAGAGCTAATGAATCTTACGACTCTTTGATAAAGGTTACATTTAAATATGGAAACCGAGAGGATCAACGAAGTTATCTAAGCTATTCTATAATATCGAATCGCACTACTGTCCGACATCGGCTTCGACAGAGAATGATATGGAAGCCGCGTAGGTTTCAGCTTCAGTATGGTGAGGGCAGGAGGCTTGATGGCCCATGTTAGTCCTGGCAATGGTGGTGTCTCAGCTGATCCAACTTTATTTCGAAAGAGTCGACAGATGTGGCCTCAACAACGTACATAGGTAATGAATTCCACTCGTTGATGATTCGATAGGAAAGTCGATAGTCGGCTGACAAGTAACTTGTTCTGGGCTCGTGAACGTTTTCTAAGTGTCCTCATAAATTCTCTGATTCAGAAGATGAGAAAAATGAGGGCATACAAGGTGCAAGTTTTTTACTAAGTAATTTGAAGACCGAAATCAAGTCACCTCTAGTTCTTCGGTATGGCAATGGGAAGTAGCTGTAAATAATTCTCCAAAATCAATAGCTCATTAAGTGTTCGACATTGGATGCTGACCACGTTGTTTGAGTGGACTTGTTTAACTGAAGGCTTTCAGTCATGCATCCGTATCAGATCACGTCTCGAACCAGCGTGGGACACTGCTCCTACGCTCACTAGCCAGATTAGATCAAACGCTTCTCTTCATATGGAATACAGAATCCCCTTTTATCTTGGCTCAAGTCATTTTTAGAAGAACGTAGCCAAATTGTCCGCTTTGGATCTTGCTACTCCAAAACTATGAATGTAACCAGTGGGGTTATACAAGGAAGTGTAATTGGTCCATTACTATTTCTCCTTTTTATCAATGACGTTTGCTCCCTCTTTCAATATGGTAAACCTTTTCTTTTTGCCGATGATCTAAAAGTGGTTTATTCATTCTCATCTCCCACAAAAGAAAGCTATATTCCAACGGTAATCCAAGAAGAAATAAAAAAGTTGTACGAATGGACTATTTCGTGGAATTTGCCACTTAATGTTGACAAAAGTGGATTTATTAACATTGGCCGTTGCCTTAACTTAAATCTGGCTATACACAAACATACACTGAGGCCTCTCAACACTGTTCGTGACTTGGGTTTAAGATATAGCGACAGTTTGAACTTTTCTGAACATATTGCATCTCAAGTATCCAAAGCTAGAAAGCTCATCGGATTCATAATGATCAACTTCAATAATACGGAATCGAGATTATTATTATACAGAAAATGTATCTTACGAATTCTGGAATATGGTATTTTAGTTTATAATAATTGCAGGCATAATGACCTGATTAAAATTGAAGAAGGTTCACCAAAGCTGTTTTGGGGTATTCTGACAACAAAGACTATCACCAAAGATGTCAACAACTCCAACTAGAACCTCTCTGGATCAGGCGTATCAAATTAAACCTTATCTTTCTCTACCGGCTTCTTAACGGTATTTCTTACTCTTCGCTATCTACCCCTTCATACTCTATGATACCGTCCCACAATCTACGCAATAAGGAAAATATTCTAGTGATTCCAAAAACGCACACAAATTTGCGCCAGAATTTTTTCGTTATTCGCTACTCAACCATGTGGAATAGACTGCCAATGAACCTCCGATGCAGTGAAACTATAATCCGGTTCCGAAGTCTTCTTGATGATTTTCTTTTCGAAAGTTGATTGTGTCACCTATTGAATATCAACGTGCTTAACAATGATTTATACAAAAAAGGTCCGTCATCTATCTGACTGACTGAAAAGCAAAGTGAAACCTTTGAAACTTTTCATGTCTATTCTATTTCACTTTTATTCATCTTAATATACAAAGTCTGCTTATATTCGTGTTTATAATTATTACTGTTATTAATATCATTATTGGTCTTTCGACACATTAGATATTCTTTTCATCTCTTCTTGTCCTTCTAAACATATTTTATTCCTAAATATCCAAAGTCTACAATTAAAAATAAAAAACCCCTATGTTCCACTAAAACAAATTTATTTATTTTCTTTTTCTTTTTTTAAAAAATCTTCACAACATATATATAACATATAGAAATTTATATTTAATTATTCTTTGCAATTAATTATGACTATGATAGCATCATTCTAAATTATTATAATTGCACTAATGTTTATACTAATACCCGGTTTCACTCTGTATACTGTTACATAAATCTACATGTATTTATCCGTTATGGTTTATTATTGTTGTTATTATTATTTTAAAATTATTCGTTCATCTCAAAGGTCTATATCCATTACACTATTATGATCATGGTTGAACCCTTTCACTATGTGTTCATTTCTTTTCTCCCTCTCTCCTTTCTTTTCCCTTCTAAATAAATATTATTCTTAAGATTACGAAGCTTTGGATTGAGACAATAACTTTAGTTACGTTGAATTCAACTTATCAGACTCATTTTATCTTCACTATGTATATACACCTCATACATATTGATTATCTTTTGCACTTAATTGAGACTTTCATAGCATCACCCAAAACTGTCTGCACGAACAAACACTTATTCTAACGTCATATCTTACTGCAATAATAAGTTATTTAATTATCAATTTATTCTGTTTTATTTCATTTTTATTACTCGTTTTGCTATACACACAAAGTTGTTTATTCTTGTTCTGCGTTAAGATCTTTACGTATTCCGCGGCTCTTTCATTTCTATTTCCTTAGTTTCTCCCTTTCCTCCTTCAAAATCAATTCAAAATTCTTGCTAATTACACAGAACCTGATTTATTATCACTATTCTATTATTAATATTTTATTTTCCTTTTCCTTCTTTTCTCAAACATGGCATATGTAATGTTAACATTATTGAAAATTGTGTATTATTGCATCTTTTGAAGAAACCCGAAATGGTTTCTTCACAGCACTTATGTACCCATAAGGTGTTTGTGAATAATAATAATATATTGATGACGTATCAAATATATCTTTCCGATCTCCTCGCATCTGACTTCTGACTTCATTTGGTTGGAGAAAGCTTCATATATATAAGGTGCCACTGATTGCAGGTTGTAAAATCAGAATACTAGTCGTATCTTCAGGGAATAGGTTTAGTTTAGCCAGTCGAGCATCATACGGGAGCTTCGATATTCCGGGAATCAGCTTATTCGCCGTTCCCTGAACCTTTACCAAAGGCCCACTGTCTTTAAGCAGAAGCTAGCCGCTTGCATGCAGTACCCAAGTTTAGGGCGCATGAATACTGTAGTTAAAGTCAAAATGGTTTTAGCGTCGATGTGACTAATAACCTCATGTATTGACCACAGGTTTCTAAACCCTTTGGTGGCTATTGCAAGGTAGTGTGCAGCAGTTTTTAAATCTTGACTAACGATTACCCCTAAGTAACTGTGTGTCTGGACAACAGGTAGCTCAATGCTATTCATCATGTATATATCTGTAACTTGATGACCAAAACGCATCACAATACACTTAGAAGTATTAATCGGCAGCTGCCAGCTTTGAGATCATTCAGACAATTTATCCAGTTCATTTTTAAGTTCTGAGCCATCATCTGTACTTCTCCATATCTTGACATCGTCAGCATATAGGAAGACCGATAATGACAGGAGACGAGGAAGGTCATTTACATATAGGAGGAATAACACTGGCCCCCGAAGTGTACCCTGAGGCACTCTGCTAAGCACAATTGCCTAACTAGACAACTTAGAGTTCACTCGTACTCCCTGTCGATGCCCAACTAGGAAATCTATTATCTACATTAATGGATTACTTCCAACCCCTACATTTCTTAACTTATGTAACAGCCGGTTGTGAGGAACATTGTCAAAAGCTTTGCTGAAGTCAATTTAGGCTACGTTTGTAGGCAGCTTTCGGTTTTTAAAAGCACACCAACTTTCACAAGCCACCAATAAGTTAGTGAGACAGGAATAACTTATTCTAAAGACATTCTGCTTCTTGTAAAGGATCCGGTTTTCAGTGCTGTCAGTCAGCAGATCCTTCTCGAATAATCTTTTCTAACATTTTAACAGCCACTCTAGTTAGGCCAACGGGTCTGTAATTCTCAGGTTCATGTTACCTACTTTTTTTGATGACAGGACTAACTATGGCGTTCTTCCAGTCTTTTGGTAATCAACCCTGGATTACAGTTAGATTTAAGCATATACCTAAAGGGTTCACAACAATGGTAGCTAATTAATTTAGTAATCTAGGATGCAGTTCATCGGGTGGCGTGAATTTGCCTATTTCAGGCATATTGAGCAAACCAAAGACGTCGAGTTCTTTAATGGTCACGTCGTCAAGTGTGTGTGGGAGGGATTTGTATGGACTGACGGGAAGGGTTTTCTTTTGGTTGCTGAAGTAGTTTGAGAATACTTAAGCCTTACCATAGTCGCCCTCTACTAATGATGAAACATTAGTGTCTCCCGATGGTGCTGAAATATTTCCTCTTCTATTAGTCCTCTGGTGTGTATAGGATTACAAGCATTTAGGACATTCTATGGATTCCTTAACATCTTTCTCTTCTTACAACCTTTAAGACTTAGGACAAGTCATGGCACACGTATTTTTAGCTTCTTGACGTTCAGATTTTGTCTCATCAGTACCCTGCAACTTAAATCTTTCTCAAATTATTCTCCTATTACAGAGAAGGGTGTGAACCTCCCTGCTGAACCATGGTTTCTCGGACCCCTTGGCGTAGTTCAAGGGATGTGGGGTGTAGTGACTTTTAAACACAAGTCTCAAAATACATCTCAAGCCATTTCACTCGACGACTCTTGCTCTATTGTTCTATCTACTGACGATGCTGAATGTATAATATCTTGAATATTGGATTTCCAGACGTTATGTCTGGGTTGAGCTAACGCGTGATCGTTTTTGACACCTATATTGAAGTCGAAGGTTAGAACTGCATGATCACTTTTACCTAGGGGTGGCATGTAATCAAGGTTCATGACGTCATCCTCATAATGGGTCAGTGTGAGATCCAGTTAGGATGATTCAGAGTTTGGGTCGTACCTAGTCACTTCTTTCATATGTTGTACTAGGGAACATGTGATAACTTTACCAACCAGCTCCTGCTCAAAGGATTTTCTAAAAAATCAGTTCTAAGATTTTCTCAATCTACCATAGGTGCATTAAAGTCTGTCGTGATTAGACGTCGACAACTTTGCGACCAAGACCTCATCTACCTCACAGCCTAGTAGACCAAAGCAATCAGCAGCTTTCGTACTTTACATTTCAAGCGGTAACTAACTAGTTAACACGTCATGCTCTCATGGGGTACACTGTCGTTAACGGCAAATGGGACAGTATTCCTAATGAATAGAGCTACTTCTCATCCTTTACTCTTCTGGATTCTGTTGAATCTTATTAACTTAAAGCCTTCAGAATCAAGTTTCACATTATCTTTAGGCTGCGTAAGCGAAGTTTCTGTGACTTCGATTATATCTGGCTTGGTAAAATCAATCTGTAAACACAGTATGGAGCACTTGTCGAGCAAGCTTGTGTGTTGGCTCTGCTGAATTAGTCAAATGACGTGGTTATAACCAAGAGCAAATTATTTATGATGACAGTCGCTATCTAGTTTCACCGGGATTTGAGTGAGTTTACTTCAAATTCATTTATACGGAAAGAGAGGTAAATTCACTTCATTCGATCTATCGGTAATTCACTGTATTGGAACCCCTACTATAAATTTTCTACCGGCTAATAATAATTTAGTACATGGTTTGTATTCAATTACAGACTC
Source organism: Schistosoma mansoni (assembly GCF_000237925.1). Lineage (NCBI taxonomy): Eukaryota > Metazoa > Platyhelminthes > Trematoda > Strigeidida > Schistosomatidae > Schistosoma > Schistosoma mansoni. The sequence goes on from NC_031496.1 coordinate 5,715,760, forward strand.
ATATAATCAACCTTCTACATTCCACTCAAGATTTGGATACAATTAAGTTCAAGCATAATAAATGGCATCAGAAACTTATTAGACTTTAGATTTCTGAACCTAATGAAACCTTTTTGATTATCACTACGATTAATAACACATTGATTTTTTGTTTGACCCAGGGGAAGTATTCATTATTCTGGCTAGCGGGTTACTAGACAAAATGTATAACCAAATACACGTTGGAATAAGGTAAAGCTTACAAAACTACATTATTCAAGTAATTTATGGCAATCGCTGTATTAAGTCTACAACTAAGGGAAAACTTTTATGTTTCCAGATATCTGGACAGTAACCTCTTGACCAATTTCAACCTTATTGTGTATTGGGTATTTGACCAATTGATTTATGGACTAGTCGGGTGATCGTCTTTGGTTTCGTCAAATATTTAAGGCTAGTACGACTAAAGATTGGTATTTTAACATCAAAATGTGAGTTTAGGTAGTTAGAAAATTTTAACTTGACGTATTATCGGTACATTAGTAATTGTATATTGAACAGTGTTTCTTCACTGCAGATTTTGTTGACAAATTTTAGGAAGAAATTTAAAATGAAACCGATTTCCGTGTATTCAATTACTTGTTGATTAGTTTTTCTTTAACTACTGAAGACCATATGGTGTGGCTAATAAGACGAAAGGATGGTGTGTCACCAATATTCCCTCTTCGTGGATGCTTTTGTTTGGATAATCGTTTGGGTTGTTTTATCTCAACGATAACCACAGCAGTATATATAAACATTTTATTTTCGATAGCTTGTTGTTAGATTAGTTCTGCTATTTCATGGATATTTGTGGTGCTAGATCTGGTTACTTGGGCAATTCCAGATTTTGTTATTGATCCACAGTTCCCAACTTATTGGCGTATTAGATTTTGGAAAGGTTAGGGTTTTTTTCTATAATTATCTGTCGCATTTTTAGGCTTCATATTGTGTGATATCTTCATGTTTTTTGCAAATCTTATTCTTTTGATAATGTCCGTAATCGTGATTGTTGCTATTTCTTGGCCAGCGAGATACGTAATATAAAATAGTACACTAATAATATCTTTAGAGACTTTACCATTTGAAATCATATCTTCGAGCCTGGTGCATAATCATGATTTTGTACCAGATCGCTAATCTAGGAGTTGGTGTGTATACGTACTCTTGGTATGGACTTGCTGCATGGGTATGTACACCTATACATATATTTAGACTAACTTTCAGCGTGCACCGTACTTGATCTTCAGTGTGATGTATTTCATTGTATGTTACGTTCTCTATGTGAGTTGAGGTTCATTTCATCTTCTGTGTTATTTCAGTTTGCCCTGTTAGCCGTCGTCCCATCGTCGTTGTCCAATATGTGTATTAAGATTCGTTTTCATTATATTATAATATGTTGTCGTTAATTTCTTTTGCAGCTATGGTGTTGGATAATTTGTTGGTCGTATAAGGTAGAGATTGATATCGCTCTTGAAACTGAGGATGATAAAATGGCGGTTTACATTTATTCTCAAGTAGACGAAAACAGTCTGAGAACTGGAATATCTTCTTTTTACAATTAGAACACACTTATTTCAAACCAGACTGTTAACTAATTGTGTTTCTTGTTTTAGGTCGGGTTTTTGATAGTTGGATATTCATACTATTCAGAAATCAGGCTCGCACTAGTTGGAGAGGGTGATCCAGAAGTTTTACAGGAAATCAACTTCCTCAGTGGAGCTGCGAGTACAATGTCACCTCATATCTATACCTTCCCACAAAACCAAAAAATATAAGTTATACTCTTTTGATATTAGTGCCACTGATTTCATGATGTGTTGACTTCTGTCATTATAACGGTTCTAAATAAAAATATTTGGAGATGATTAGACGTCAAAAACTTGTTTATGAGAAAAATTCTACTGATTTTAACTGAACCTTGTCTTTTTTGAACACATTATTGTCTTGTGGAAGAAGCTTTATGCTCACAATTTAGATTTTTGATTCTCAATAATTTATTTGTTGAAAAGTGTGCATGTATTTATTTATTACCAATTCAGATATCTGTGAAGTTTTTATGTATGTGGTTTGACATCATACACAGTTTATAATGGTCTATATGCAGCAGAATATCAAGCATCCACAGTTTACTGCATTGATAATTTTTACATGCTGAACGTATCACTGATAGGAAATAAAAGTATATAAGCTTGTTTGGGACAATTCTGTTGAGAGTGGATGTAAACAAGGTCCATATGACTATGTCAGCTAGTAAGGAGTTGAAAAGCACGTTTCTCATAGACAGCTAATCGCCAAATCTGGCGTCAATGTTTGATCATGCGTCATGAGCTAGTTTTATTAAAGCCATATGGCATTTTAAGGACAGTTTTAGACCCACACTTTTGTACCCTAAGCCTACCTTTTTACTAATTTGTGACTTGATTTCACCTCTACTACCGTCAGATACTCTGACTTTCTAACACATAGCATGCAATCAGGAAGCCCGGTTGAGGTTCACAAACTTGCGTTACACGCAGGACATCTATTATCTGAAGAACTAGTACACTCTGCAGTGGTTTTCTCTGTATTGTTCGCTGTAAATTATTGTATAAGGACTCTTGAGACACTCTTTGGTTGCCGTTATTAGATTTTGAATATATTTAAGGGATTCCTGATGTCATTGATTACATCGGTGAATGGTTGCTCAATTCCGTGGATCAGTTGAAGTTAGACATTAACACCGTTGGATACCGGCTCAGTGGTCTATCGGTTAAGTGCTCTGGCGCCAGACTGGTAGGTCCTGGGTTCAAATCTCGTGATACGGGATCGTGGATGCGCACTGCTGAGGCGTCCCACAATAGGACGAAACAGCTGTCCAATGCTTCCAGGTTTTCGATGGTGGTCTAGCTTCAACTGACTCATGATCTCAACTATATAAAATTACTAAAAATCTCCACAAAACCCCCTTCTAATAATGATTCCGTTCGCTTTGTTTAATAAGTATAATATGAATTATGTTGGTTTACTGGCCATTTATATACTGAGTTGCTATTCGTAATGAATAATGAGCTATTCTTGGTATAAAAACAGCATAAGCTCACTTGAGATCGATAGTTTGTGCTTTGCCAACAGTTTGAACAGACATTTGTTTGCGGTATAACCAAAATAGCTTAGAAGGTTGTTGCCTCACAGTCATTTTCAGAATCGTTGTGATTTGATAGATTTATCGCCCTCGAAACAATTTTGCCAAATAATTACTAATAAATTAAGCGATATAATTTCTATTATAGTTCATCATTTAGTGTATGTGGCCTCATGCTTATGGACTTGTGTTTATAGGCTTCTGTCGTCAAAATTAGTAAAGTAAATATCTAGATAGTTGTTACTAAGTTTTTCGTTCCTGTAATCTGCTGGCGTGTTCAAAAGCTTGTTTTGTTTGTTAACTACATAAGTATTATTGTAGTGGCGGGCTTGCGCGTACTAACCAATAGCAATAAAATACTCGATTATGGTCGACCTCATAATTATTTATTTTTGGTTTTCAAGTCTTGTTATTTAATTGAATATGAGTAGCAACCAATACATTCTAAGGTTAAATAAGTGCGAAATTGTTACGCTATTAGTTAGTTTTGTTATGTAGTTTAATTGTTATTACCTTAATTGATTTATAGTCTGTCTAATGGAACTAATAGCTTCAAGATTATTACCATAACTTTTCGAAATTCCTAACTTGAAATATTTGATCATCACGAGAAGTTTAAATTCATAATACGTTGATAAAACCCTTAAATTGTTTTGACAGGTATTAACATAATGGGGTGATATATTTGACTGCTTAATTTTTACACATAGAGGAACAGCTGAATCATAACTAAGTATCGGATTTGGCTGGTGTGAAATATTTTTAACCTAAGTTAATAGTAAAAGGATCAATAAAGGTTATTCATTATTATAAATAGAGATGGATGGTGGCTAATGCTGGAATCCAGGACGTACGTACATCCAGCTAGCGAGTCTCAAACAGGACGAAACGCGCGTTTTGGGTTCCAGTGATAGCTGCGTTCATCTCTACTCATAATGCTTGTGACTTAAGGCAATATCAAGGCAATCTGCACAAGATGCACATATGTCAATAAGAGGCTGATCAATTGCAGTCCTAAACATCAATGCGAAGATTTAAATAACCAATACAAAAATGAGCTATTCGCTATTTTCATAGTCTAATATCTTAGTCTGAAGAAGCTTGGATCATTTATTCAGATAGTCGTATGTACATTTTCACTAAAATCCTGGTATCCTTAAGTTAGTATAATTTTTTACCTCAGAGTTTAAAATTTTCAATATCGAGTATGTAGAGCTTAGTGAAAAAGTTATCAAGAAGGATTGTTGACTCTAGTACTCTTTTCTTCAAATGTAAATCATTACAAACAAAACAATGAGTCTGTGACAATGGCTGTCACGGACCAATATAGCCTATTTTGTTCGGCCACTAAATGTGTCATTGTGTTTCGATCAGCTGTTGGGTGGCTTGCCTATGTATCTCTATTCTTTGAGACGTTAAGTGTATTAATGTATTTTGTGTGATTTGAACCAGCATGTCTGATACCTATACTCTGATTGGCTTCAGTAAAGTATATAATATTCACCTCATGTAAATACTGGTCAACTCTTTATTCGCTCATGTCGGCTGAAGTGTTAATTTCAAAATTGGCTAACTCCGTTTTTTGGCTTCACATGCCTGAAATATTTTTATCGAAAATTACATATTAGAATTTTTCTTATAACTTTTTACGATCAGCCAAAAGAACATGTTCGGAGTTAGATGGGATGTGTATTTCGGTGGCATCATTTATCATTGTCATAAGTTATGGAGTCAGATCGTGGATTACTAAAAGTCTGCTACTGTCTTGTCAAGTTCTATAACCAGTAAATCTTTCTCATATTATTATTAGTGGCTTTATTCAATATTATAGTTTGGTACAATATAGAGTTCTCAGCACGAGGTATTTCAACAAGATTTTTACCAAAAAAATAATAAAAGAAATGAAGAAAAGATGAAAAAATCTGAGTCTGTACGACTTATCAAATTTGATACATACTTAAGAATACAGGTTATTGACTAGGTAAACTCTAACAACCTGTTCGTCATAGAGTATATTTGCTAGGTAACGCATTACAGAACTTTTATAGATTTGCTTGCGTGCATGGATTTTAATGTATTTAGGTCTCGTTCTACAAGGAGAAAGATATGAATGAAGTGGATGGTTAGTATCTGATAAGATGACACCTGTCAGGAGTTTGCAAGACTTAAGATGCCTATCCACAACCATGTTAATAATGGCCTTAAAAGATTCACCACACACCTTGCTAACTGCCTTTGTCACTCTCCACAAAACAGCAAAGTTTTTTCTCAAAAGCCCGGAAAATAATAATGGAGAACAGTAAGGAATAATAGGTAATATGCAAGAATTGAAAAATTGTAAGAGTAAATGGCGAGTAGTCCCAAAAGCATGCAGCCTCTTTATGTAGTAGGTCAAACGGTAAACTTTTTTCGATAACAGAAAAATATGAGAAGACCAAGAGAGATCAGAGGAAAAAGTAACACCAAGATAATTAACCTTCGACACTGTGTTTATCAAGGAGTTTCCATTGTCACAAGCATTATGGGGTCCCAAAATAGTGTATAGGTGTTGTCCATGTCTTAGGCTGAAGTTGACAGCTTGATATTTATGCGATTAAGTAAGAGACCATTATCAATATACCATCATTCAATACGAGACAAAAACTCATTCATTTCTATAGGATGTAAGGAGGTAGAAATTGGAATACATACAGTGAGGTTGTCCGCATATCTCACAAAAGTGTTTTCTGTGAAAGATGGCAGAACAACCAGAAAAAAGGGAAAAAGGGGAGGTGAAAGAATAACTTCTTGTGGCACACCTTCATTAGACAGTAGAGACGTTGAACACTTTCCTTCAAACACAGTGTACTGTTCTCTTCCAGAAAGGTAGGAACATAGCCAATTGGTTATCCAGCCGTCAGTGTTGACGTTGATCAACTTGTTAAATAAGAAGTGTCTTAGGATAGTAACGGTAGGTTTAAGAAACTACCACTGAGTATTAAGTAATTTACCAATTGGTGATTGATAACTGTGAACTTATGCAATGGGATTTATTTTTGGTATAATATAATAATACTATATCTAAGATTCAGGATTTAAATCATTGTATTGCAGGCTATGTGATGGTCTTTTCTTGGGACTTAAAACATTTGGGAGCTTACATCAGTGATTTGGTCTAGGAAGCACCCAACACTAGACCGCCTATCATCATTCCATGTCATTTTTCGATCAACACCATTTTCTTTCATCTCGACGATAGATAATTTGTTCCTCAACTTAGAAATTCCTAAACTATTAAAAATCTAGGGTTAAGTAAATTTTAAATAATTTTTATCCAATAGTGACTTTTCACTTTACTGATTTTACCCGTAGGATGCTTCATTTATTGTAATAAAGATATGGACAGAATTGATAAATTCCTACCTATTTAAATGAGGATTTCATACTTCTAGAGATCTGAATACTTTTTCCTTATAGAACATTTTGCTTTCTGTTTTCCTGTCACCGAAGCTGTTATCGTTTGAGAATTGTCAAAAATGCCAGTACATTTCAACCGGAAATAATTTGGATACCAGCTAAATTGGTTTGGATCAAATAAAGATTTTTTTTATATTACTTATATTCTCTGAGAACTGTTTTAACGAAGAAACATATTTTATGGGAAGTTTGAACTAGCGAAAATAATTAAACCATTTTAAAAAAAATGAGAGGAATGAATTAAGCAACAAAATTTTCATTACATTCAGATTATTTAAATTGAATGATTGTCTATCTGAAGAAATAATATTTTTTTCATTGATATTTAGTTGGTTATGAAAACCGGTTCCACTTTGAGATAGTTCATATCATGGACTCATTGAAACTGGCAAATCATTGCGAAACGGAATACATTAAATAGCTTATTCGCACTAGTTTGGGACAATTTAATAGTTAGCAACTATAACCTAGTCAGGGATTGAACCTATAATCATTAAGTCTTATAGTGATCAAAGTCAAAATTGGATGACATGTATATGGAACTTCAGTTAATTTAAAAGATAGAGTGGTGACTTTCTATTGCCGACAATAATCTTTTGATCAGTCTGAACAGTGTTGAACTTCACTAATCAGAATGTTATACTAGAACATCAAGAATTTTCTCTTTAGTTAGTCAATTATGAACACTTGATTTGCGCTTATTTTATAGTTAAAAACATGGACTGATCTTATTTAAATACGCACTGAGAACTAGGAAGCACTAAATAACTGTTTGCTTTGGTATGGGATATTTTAAAAATGCATATCTACAATCTTACTGGGTATCGAATTCAGGAACTTTTGGTCTAATGGAGATGGTCTAACCTAAGTAGTACCATCACATTTTAGTAGCTATATGAACTCAGTAGATTAATGAATAACACATAAATAGTTTGAAGCGAAAGGCATTTGGTTCAAACCCCTGTATAATTAACAATTCTAAGATATAGCAATTACAAGCAATCAACAAGTCCGAAACAGAACAAAACACACCTCGTAGATTCTTTTTTAGTCACATTCTCATTGAACTGATACTATTTCACTGCAGTGTTACATTTTAAACATTTAATTTTTCCTTTATTTATCAAGTGACCATATTTTTGTAAAATGCTTTTACTTCATCGAATCTATGGGTAGCAATCATGCATAAATTATTCATCGACAATGTTTATGAAGTTACATTCCTGTAGCTTTTCCTCTCTCTTAACGGATATTTTTTTTAAAATATACAAAAAGATCATATTTACTGTCCAGCTGCCAGCTTATAAAATCAGAAGTTTCCTTGAAATATGAACATTCTTCCCTAAATGATAAAACCGGTTTATTATCATTTAGCCTAGTAATGGTTAGTCGATAACTGTAGGAATTTATTTATCTTACACGAATGAACTACTTCTAAGTAGTCTCATTATAGTTAATAAATATTCCATAACCTGAACTTGATTGTCACTATATACTGATTACATTTAGACAATCCCTGAAAACTGAAGGGTAATTGTTTTATTTTAATTTAACCATCACACTTAATATCAAGTCAGACGTATAACATTTTCAACTGAATTTGTTTGGGTTATCATTCATGTATAGCCATAATTTATGAAAAACGTTTTCATCTTTTCATACATGAATGACCATGAAGTTAATAGCAAATGAATGACTGAATATCGTGTTAAACGAAAATCTCTGACGATAAAATCTTGGAATTATCATTCTCTGAAACAAAAATAGACTGACAGAGTTGGTTTCGCACAATATTTGAGGGCTACTAAAGAATGTTTATGACGTCATGTGTGAAATGAACTGAAGTGATTTCATCTAAACCTCAAACATGTTTATTATTAATAGAGGAAATAATAAGTAGTATAATTAGAAAATTAGTACTGGGATGTTTTAAGTATTATATACATAAATATATATATCACAACTGTAGACAATCAGTAGAAGACACTTAAATTAAATGTCATGTTGATTTCCGTATGTTAGTATGGGATATTTCTAATCTGTGGTGTAAAAATTTTGAACCAATGTAACTTGTCTAGCGGTTACACTGGCCAGTAATTAAAGTAATGGTGTGTAATTCTTAATTCTGATTGAATTTGACCTATCATGTTTGTGTATAGCAATTAAATTTTTAAAAAAATATAGTTTTATATCACTGTGGTCTGAGAGGCGTGTTTTGTCCCGCATAGGACTTGACAGCTGCATGTACTTACCATGTTTTGGTATCTGTACACGGATTTGAACCATGTACGTTACACTTAAAACTTTTTATGTGTTATTCAGTGAACTACTGAGTTCGAATAAACACTCACTTGTGTAACGATTGTGATATTTACATTTTTATCATTAGGAAGGGATGGAAATATCCATTTGTTGTTATTTGTGATGATCGCATACAGGCTAATTTTGACTGGTTAACGCACATCTTGTTCTAAATGTCATCTTACAATCATTTTACTACATGTTTTATGGATAAATTGGGACTGTCAGTGGAATTTAGAAAGCACATTTCATCCCGTTTGGGACTCGTCAGCTGGATTTGCGTGCTCTTACAATGATCATATGCCAGCAAGACTTATAGAAATTCATTCATGAGTATAAGAAAACAGAATAATTAAAGTCATCTCTAGCAATAAAGATATACATGTATATATCTTATATTGTTGTGAACTAGAACACAAGTGGGGACAATCGAATGTATTTCGATGCAAAATTACAAAACGTCTTAGTAAAATGTGAGAATCATACAGTGAATACTTCATTTGCAAAATGTCAACCAATCGTCTCAGATTTCATTGTACCTACATTTTTATACCAACTGCTCTCTTTTCCGTTTTTTCCTTCTCGATCTTTTGTTGCTTGACATTCTATTCCTGAATATCTTTATATACTACTTATGTGGATATAAGTGATACACAGTAAAATATAATGTCTCTTTATGAGTTATTAGTATTTGCCCGACCGGATAGAAAATCTCTTTACACAATAACTTGAAGTCGAAAATCATTAGTGTGAATATTTAAACTTTATGTTTCATTGATGTTATTTTTAAATAAAGACAGAACAAATATTGATGCAGAATAATATGAATTCATTATATTTCGTGGTTTCTCATCAACTGCTTACAACCAAATACACATTAGAGTTTTAGCATTGGGGTAATAAATAGAATGGAACGACTGACATAAGTGAATGTAAAGGATTGGAATAACAAAAGTCATCGATGATAACTATATATATATATGGGCAAGGAAAGGTCAGAGGTTATTAGGTATTAGAATAAAGGGTGGCGTAATAGTTGAGTGGAGTTCAGAGACAGATAAAATCAAAAATGTGATTATTTTAGAGGTAGTTGAAAACAATTAGGGTTACGTAATAATTGAATAATTTTTATAGGTAGTTGAAAACAATTAAGGTAGGTTACGTAATAATTGAATAAAATTTGGATAGTTCATATAATTAGGAGAGACAAATGACAGGAAATGTGTGAGAGAATGGGTGGTTTAAGAATCGGGTAAGGGGAGGGGAATGTAATAAAAACTGAATATTAACCAAAATTGAACTAATAACAACAAAACTGAAACAAACAAACAAAAAAGGGATTACCAGGGTAGTAGTAAGTTTATCACTGTCTCTTTTTGAATACATAGATCCGGTTTGAGTTTTTTATCGCGATCGCTTCAGCAAACCGGAGAGCAGTTGTACTTCTTTGTTTACTAATGATTTTAAAGGCATGAGAAATGTCAATGCTGTGCCCGGTGTCGAGTAAATGCCAAGCTATGTTATTTTTGATGACGACAAATTAGAGTGAGAATCTGACTTAAGCTTGATAGATGTTGAAAAGCATTGAATATGAAAAAAGATTTCCTTGTGATTTAAAACTCTTCCGCAGTGCCCACATTAATGATTTAGTGAGTGATAAGGATGGGAATATTGACGTTTAACTTCAAGCAAGTTACTTTCAGACTGTTAAGTTAATACTTAATGGCACTCAGTTTTAATTTCAATTTAAACCAGCGATGTAAACCAATACAACCCTGTTCTAATATCCTTGAACTAATAATCCTGGTATCTTGACACATTAATTTGACATGCTTACGGTTACACGGAACCCCTTGTTTCCTCCCAGTTCCTAATCTCGATAAGAGGGAATTTATTCTCGAAATATAGACTTAAGGTCATATAATTGTATAAATCAATCAATGAACCACAACCGACCATGAATAAGAAATCACAGTGAAATCAAAGTAAAAGACATGACAACAGATAATAAATCAAGTGATGTCCTACAATTAAGGGAATATAACAATCTCATAAACCAAGGGTTTACTTAGTGCATGTTAAAAATCTAGATGTCGATCTTGTAATAAATAGCTTACAAAAGTTGTTACCCGAACCGGATCAAATCTTTCATCAAACTGTACTGTTGAATAGTGTACCAAACCTCGTTAAGACAAAGGATGAACACTACGGATTAAACGGTTGTACACCATAGGACACTCATACAGTCCTGTCCTTTTTCTTCACTTTCGTAATCTTTTACCTTGAATAAACTATGTTCTATCGGTAAGATTCTGTTTGTTCTGGGAAGCCGTTAAAATAGCCTCAATACATAGTTATCGCGATAGGCTGTGTTGTGTTTAGTTTGCATAACAAGGTGTGACTCCAACACACTTCAGGACGTCACACCATTCCTACCAAACTTAGATAGAATCACCATCAACACTGGTGATCTATACTGTCTTCACAATGAACAATCTCCATAAAACCTTTCACATGAATGTCAACAGTTTATGTGTTACCTCGAGCTATCTGTAAACGATGAAATTTATTGTTGTGTCTCGAGTGAGGTTTGATGCTAGACGAAGAAAACAATTATAAATTCTTAATATAAGTTTTTCAAGATTGTATAGTGGACCAAATGGAATCAAATGAAAACAGAGTTTTGAAGAATACACTGGCGAAGATATTCGTGAAAAAATATTATCGTCTTTTGTGAACGTATAAGGAATTCCTCCATCTTGCAATAAAGAGAAGTGCACTATACTAGTGATATTTAGAAATAATATAAGAGATTTCTGGCTTAGCAAAATGATTTTACTGAAACGATGTCATCTGAACAGAAAAATTTACTCGTATAGTTTACAATTGATTGATCACTGAGTGGTGACCAATGTCATGTATGTCAGGTCCTTCTTAGTGCAAATCGGATCTTATGGACAAAGTTGCAATGTAGTCACCAATCTAGGTGACTGGACATTGCATGCACTATGTTGAGATAAGATGGTGTTTGGAGGTAGTCAACAGGAAACTCTGGACCTAGGTTTCGTGCTACTTGGCACTCGTCAGTAAGGTGTACCTATGATCTTGAGTGAACTGATACTCCCTTATATATATATATATAGCTTTCATCGCTATTATAGATTTTGCAAACAATCCAAAAGAGCAGATATTTATAATGTTTCTATAAAAAAAGGGCACCAACAATAAATGAATATTTTATTCAAAATTCATAAACATAAACTGATGTTTATCATAATTTACTTCATCCGACAAAACAATTAAAACAAAATAAAGACACAAATAACTTATCAGAATTGAAAATCAAATTATCATATTCCCGTAAATACTCTCTGTAGATGATGTTTACTGGAAAAAAAAAAGAAGAATCTATCTGTATTATTCATTGTGAAGTATTCATTTCAAAATAGATGTGTACATATGTATATGTATATACCCTATCTGTATTTGAAATGAATATCATCCTGTTCACGTTGTAGTAATATATAGTATAGTAGTAGTGTTAGTTGTATCTTATTCCGATTAAAATCATGGCTGTTGTTGTTGTTGTCGTCGTCATCGTTGTTGTATCCATTTATAGTATCGTTTAATAAGTTGACAGTGTATTCTAATTATCATGATTAACTAATAGCATTAACGGAGGTATGAACAATATGCTTTATAATCTGATTGATATAATTCATAACAAATTTCCGGTAGGAGTATCATATTGGGACAAGATTTAGTGATATTCGAAAGTACTGCAATAAATTTTAATAAGTCGTCAACCAATTAGGAATCAACTATTGTTCATAAATAGTATATTAAAAAAAGCAAAAAAAGTATGAAGAGTCTATATAATTGATGAGTCTATTGAAGTCTTCTACAATTTTTTCTTTCTGCCTTCAACTAGGAAACTCCCCTACTTATGAATGTATCCATATGATCATATAGGATCTGTTTTCGTGAACTTTTCTAAATATGTAAGTAGGTTTTAGTTATTGTATGAACTGGTGACCGAATTTTATTTTATTTACTATCAACACAGAAGCACCTTAGTATTTGATAAGTTGAGTATTTCAACTGACGGTCTGATCGGATATCTGGGTTATCTGTCTCTGCCATCTAGATATTTCAACAAGTTATTTAACTTTCATAGTTGAAATCATGAGCCAATTAAAGCTAGACCACCAAGGAAAACGTAGAAGCACTGGACGGCCGTTTCGTCCTATTGTGAGACTCCTCAGCAGTGCGCATCCACGATCCCGCACTCGCAAGATTCGAACTCAGGACCTACCAGTCTCACGCCGGAGCACTTGACCGATAGACCACTCAGCCGGCATATGATGGAAACACTGAAATCTCCACAAAACCCCTTCTGATTATAATCATATGCTCACTAGTGACTGACCTCAAGATACATATCCTGGAGTTCTAGTGAGAAACAGTGACCAGTGAAGTTCAACCGCGTCTATTGTGAGATAGGAACTAACTGAAGACAATTGGTGAACGGTTGCTCAAACTTCGTGGATTGGTTGAAGTTAGACATTAACACCGTCGGATGCTGGCTCAGTGGTCGATCGGTTAAGTGCTCTGGCCCGAGACTGATAGGTCCTGGGTTTGAATCTCGTGAGGCGGGATCGTGAATGCGCACTGATGAGGAGTCCCATAATGGGACGAAATGGACGTCAAGCAGTGCTTCCAGGTTTTTCATGGTGGTCTAGCTTCAATTGACTCATGATCTCAACTATATAAAATTACTAAAAATCTCCACAAAACCCCTTCTGATTATCTAGTTTTGTTTGTTTTAACACATAATTATGTTTACTAATCGCACAACCTATGAAAAGTTTACTACCTTTCGTTGTAGAAGTTACAAGAAAATACAATCAGGCATCGTGATGGCTTGAAATATTCATTGAGAAGGATTAACATTACTCAGATGTTGATCCTTGAACTGTTAACATTTAACTGGTGATCACCAGGATCGATCAAGAAATAAGAAAAGGAAACATGTTGAAATACTTTGTGCTGAGGATTTTATATTTCACTAAAAATATAATATTGAATAAAGCCATTGATATTAATAATAATAAAGACCACTATTATTATCACTCTATGAAGGTGAAAAAGATTGATTTTAAATTCACTTGGTATTATTTGTTTGAATCTTCCCAACGATGTTTAGGACTTCAATTGATGAGTCTCTTATTGGTATATCTGCATACTGTGCGTGCTGCCTCGACATCGCCTTAATTCACAAGCATTATAAGCAAAGATGGATAGTGGCTAGCAGTGGAATCAATGACGCGTTTCATCCTATTTGGGACTCGTCAGCTTTATAGGACGAAACGCGCGAC
>NC_031496.1:5730236-5786836 GCF_000237925.1 Schistosoma mansoni
GCATTCCTACAAGTGAACAACATATGGAACTAAAAAAATAACTGTCAACCAACATCAAACTCACAATCTTCAATACGAATGTCAACACTGTTACTTCTACTATATGGAGTTGAAACTTTGAGAACTATTACAACTATCATCAAAATGGTATGTATTTTAGATGGATAAGTATGAATAGAATTGAGCAAGACGTTTTTTTAAGGTCAATGCAAGTATTGTCTATTGAATGTGGTTGATTAATTTAACTTGAGTTACGGATTGGGATTTAATAGTGGGATTCAGGTATTGCGATTAAGGGTTTGAAATTAGGATTTAGCTTCAGGGTTTAGGATTGCGATTAAGCCTCATAGTCAGTTTATATATATATAATTAAAGTTTAAAAGTTCAAATAACCATAACATTAGAAAGGATAACTGAGAGATAGTTGTTGACTAAATATTCATTTTGTTTTAAAGACCAGACTTATTTTCTATCCTTTTAAATCATATTCCTTGACCAAGGTTTGGGATTAGACCTTATTCTTACCATAGACCTAGACGAATAATCGTTGAGTCGATGAGTGAATTACCTTTGGATAATTCGAGGAGACCATCAATGATCTATTATTATTATTATTATTATCAACTTTATTCAATAGTATATTTTTGGTACAATGTAAAATTTTCAGCACAATGTATGTCAAAATGTTTTCGTTTCTTATTTCTTGATCGATCCTGATGATAAATAATGAATGATCACCAGTTAGATGTTAGCAGTCCAGTCAATTGACATCTGAATAATGTACATTCTTTTCGTTGCATATTGCCAACAACCACGACATATCTGATTGGTCTTTTTTTAACTTGTACAACGAAATGTTGTACACTTTTCATAAACGCACCTGACTGGGTTATGCGAATAATAGCCATAATGATAAATTAAAACGAACAAAATTAGATAAGTTGTTGAAATATCTGGGTGACAGGAACAGGTAGTTCAGATGTTCAAGCAGGCCACAATTGATTTTATGTAGCAAATCATATCCATTTAAAATTATTTTATCTTCAATTACAAATTATTCATTTATGCTTACAGTTTTATGATTCCCTTAATAATAATGTCACCGATAGGATACTGTCTCATTCTAAGCTTGGTCAGCTTAACTGGTCAAGTATTTATCTTAGAATGTGTGAAAATCATTATCGAAGTCAATCACTAGTGTTACCATATAAATATCTCTCGACAAGAAACTTTATTCAATTTTATACGTGTCTTGGTTTACATCTTCAGCAGTTAAATCAAGGGAGGACTTTCGTATTCAAATGTAAAGTTTAAAAACTGATTTCAATTCTAACCGATAGTGTTTTCACGTATGAATAATATTTATTGTTTATTTTCAACGTTCAAGGATTTCAGTTGTAATTCATATTTTTATTAGTGAATAACTTCACAATGAATTCATAAGTTTCGCAAGAGGATTCGTGACTGGAAGACTGGAACCATATCGAGAGTGTAGTAGCCAACCATCAATTGCATCGGTTGATGTCAAAGTATATATAACAGATTAAATAAAGTTGAAAATATACATTATTGGATAACAAGTCTCTGATTAAAAAACTACGTATTTAATAGCAAACCTAAATTTTCTATGCTTAACTTTGTACTGAATCATAATTCTGAAGCAATGACTAGACAATTATTTTTTAGTATTAGTAGCCTATGATAAGATTCTTGAAATAGCCTTTATGAGTTAGGTAAGTACTTAAATATTTAGACTGATCAGAGTTCTCAAGATACTTTCAAGAGGACTCTAAGAATCGATCGATTAAATTTTCATTATCTTTGTTGAATAGCTGTCGCATTTTTTTCTTCAAGATCACATATAACCTTATGACTTCATTTATTTTCTGCATATGAACAAACCTTCAAATTAAAGATTTTTTTAAAGTTCACTATCTTCTATTTTTTGTTTGAGATCCATGTGTAGAAGATTTCTGTCAATTATGAAGCAGCTAATAAGTCAATGTGTAAGCGTTCAATTACAACAACACGTATTAAGTACTACTGACTTTTCAACAATAACTTATATGGGTATTAATTTGCGATGAAAATCAATCTCTATAGATCTCCATAGACAAACATTATATCATATCTATTTACAGTATTTGGTCTCATTATTATCATTATCAAAAAAAAGGAGAATTATATCCAGATTATGTTTTCTTTCCCGATTAGGCAAAAACAACTGAAGAGATAGAGAGAGAGAAGAACATATACCCATTCACATACAAAGTTCTGTATATTCTACTTATAATTAGTGATAAACAATAATGAACCGCATTAAAAACAGCTGATATTCAACTATCTAATTAAATAACATTTGATACAGTTGACTAATTTATATTTTCCTTTTTTTTAATAATACATTGTATATCACCTAATAGTTATCGGTGGCTAGAACAACAGAACCCCCCGCCCCCCCCAGTTTCATTCAATAAATTATTCAAACGTTTAAGGATACAATTTTCTTTGTACACAATAACTTCAATTACATTTGCTATTAATAGAAAAGTGGACTAGAGTTTACATATGTTTCCCCCCTTTGAGAATTCATAACAATTTATGCAAAAATTTGTTTGTTTGTTTTTACATTATACTTTTATTGAAATATTTAACAGAGTTGGTTTTAAGATTGAAAGCTGATCTAATGGAGATTTGAAACCATATATTTTGTAATTATACATTCATGGAAGAGAAGAAGAATGCATTGAGATAACTGGATAGCTGATTTGTTCTAATTTTGGACTTTTTAGTTCGTGATACCATGAAACCTCAGGTTATTTTTAAGCGAATGAAATAGAATTTGATGGTTTAGCTTTTTTTAATAATACAGTTGAATGATGAATCAATGTTCTTTGAGTAACACTACATTACAGCAACAAAATACCATTTAGATTAAATGAAATCTTCATGGGGACTAGTAGTTACAAAATAGATTTTTATAATTTCTAAATAAGAAATTGTAAAGTGTATGATATCATTCAAGTTTACAAGAAAATAAAACAGAACCGTATCAAGAACTGATTAAAGATGATTAGGTGATCTGGAACATCTGAGTTCGATAAGGTGTGATAATAGTAGGTGAGCATTTGTTGAGTACTTTCGAAATAAGATAGAAATGACTTTTCATTATTATTCGATTTTTATTTGGTGCTAATTCATTATAAAAAAAACTTTTTATTGTTAATAACTGGTGAATACCATTTTTGATTGGTTTGTATTAATGAATAGGTTACGTTAGTAACAAAAATGATACCTTTCTTTAATTTCTGGTTAGCGTTTTTTAGCGAGTTAGTTTTTTCTACGGGTCGGGGTCGCTAACCCCATGCCCAACTTTCCTCCTTTACCCGGGCTTGGGACCGGCAGTAACTCTAGAAGAGCTACAGGCGGTGTTACCTTTCTTTAATATGAATGATAATTGAATTCACATTATTAATTGATATTTCATGAAATTATTTGATCTTCAGTGATGTTCGTGTAGGTTAAGTCACGACACATTGTTTATTCGTCACCCATTTCTTCCGTGTCTATATAATAATAGTAATAATACATTACTATTATAATGTTCTGTAAGATGTATTGTAGCTAGTAGATATTCAATGAAGATTAAACAAAGGATGTTTTTTGTGGATATGTATTTCATTAGTCTAATTATTCTTCTTCCATTTCCCTTTCTATCTCCCATTCATTATATTTACTCATAGATTATTGAGGTATTTTTGAACTAATAAAAACTAAACGTATATACATGTTGCTTTTTACTAATTCGATATGAATCTATCCATATCTATATAATAGATATATATTGACTAATGAAACAAACAAGAATTAAATGGTTAATATCAGAGATTGATACTAGTTTAACAAAAATGCAAAATATAAAGTCAAACAATCTGAAGAAAACCTTCTGTATTGTAGTGGTAATCATTTGATCACAAGAACTAATTTTGAGTGATAATTCTTGGAGTTCTCATGAGAACTGTAAAGAATGGAGTTGATTTATTTCGGTTATTGGGTAGATACCAACCAATTATAATGAAAGGTGGTTTAATATCATTATGAATTGATTGAAGTTAAACATTAAAATTGATAGATGGTAACCTAGTGTTTTAATGGTAAGGCCCTTACGATGAGATCTGAAGGTCGACGATTTGACCTCTTGTGGGGTCATGTACATGTATTGTTGAGGAGGTCTCTGGTAAGATGAAATAGTCATCCATTGATCACAGGTCTTCTGCATTCATTAGTTCCTAATATTTATCGTAAATTAAAACAATCTGTACAAGCTCTTTACAAATAATGATGTTAATAAAATAATTTTGCATTTAAGAATATACAGATGTACATTTTTTGATAAAACAGAGTTATTTTTACTAGAAACGGAGAATATACTGTTCTGCTGATTGTATTCAACCACTTTACATCACAACACATTACGGAGGATGTTGAATCCCTTAAACTAATGATTACATCACAACTGGATCGATAGAATTCAACCAATACTGAAAAGAACTTGACATTCATCATAAAGGTTGTAGCTCAGTGATTGTTTTTTTTTTAATTTTTACATGCAAAACAAAAAAAAAGAAAAAAATGCGAAAGAATAGTGTGAAATTTCAATGAACAAACAAACATACACATATCCCTTATATTGTATACTGCCTACGCTAAAATCTTTTTTTGATATAGTAAAAGATAAACCTTTAGGGGAAACAAAGTTTACATTAAAAATGTAATTATTATATAATCAATTTTTTTTTCTGTCAAAAACAACGCACACACACACTCACACAGACTTTTCTATTCAAACCAATACATGATATTCAAAAAAAAAACTTAAATACAAAATTTGATTTCATACATGTTAACAAAAGATGGTTGATAGTAACAAGGTGTTCTTGTCGTTGAATTAGTTGTCATGCCCAAACCTTTTTTTTTCTCTCTTATCAATGTAAAGAAATTAATCAGAAAAGAAAACCTGTCTCTTATTTTGTTATTTCATGTCATGTATGAAAAGTTAATTTAATAATTCTATTATGTATATATATATATGTATATGTATATGTCATATACATCGATAATGAAGACCATGGAAGTATATTGGGCAAGCATAGGTTAATATACTATCTTTAAAGAAGAATATCGTAGTGTCTGTTAAATCAATTATTGATAATATACACATCTTTTCTTTCTTTTTTTCTTCTTTTAAAAGATTTATTAAAAAAAGAAGAGGAAACTTAAGATGGTGGATGATTTCGGTGGAGTTCTGTTCTTTGAACTAAACCGAACCATTTAGTTAAGAGAACAAAAAAACTCCAGCAAAATTTTTGAAAAAAAATTTGTCTGTCTATCTGATTGTTTTGCTTATTTTAGTTAAGGTTATTATTTTAATAAATATTACTTATACTACTAATAATATTAGTCTATTTATTTGTTAACAGAAATTAAGTAATATATGTATAAATGTATGTTTCATAATTAATTACATTTGACAGAAATAAGAATTAAAAATAGACTACAAATAAGTTAAAGAGTAAGTATACAGTTAAATATAACATTTCATAATGATACAGGATATAAGAAGAAAAAAGGGATGAAATATAAATATATAATGATTAGTTTGAAAGAGAAAGAAGTGTTTTGAATTCGAAAAAGTCTAAGAAATGTTTCTTTATTTCGGATAATAATGAAAGATTGGTTGAGGTTAGACATCAACACTGTTGGATGTCGGCTCAGTGGTCTATCGGTCAAGTGCTCTGGTCCGAGACTGTTAGGTCCTGGGTTCGAATCTCGCGAGGCGGGATTGTGGATGCGCACTGCTGAGGATTCCCATATTAGGACGAAACGGCCGTCCAGTGCTTCCAGGTTTTCCATGATGGTCTAGCTTCAATTGACTCATAATCGAAGTGTTTAGATGTATATTCTGTGTGATGAACTGCCTTGGTAATTTGTTGATGGTATTCATCACATATGGACTTCACTTGAGAGAATATTAGCAACCATGGGAGTGGAAGATAGGTGTTTCGTTTTAGTTAGAAACCGTTCAACAATGTACACTATATATCCTACCTATGATTGAACTATATGGGATTAATAACGGATGAAATGCGATTAACCGTTAGAACCTTGGGGTTGGTGTCCAATAGTTCACATTATAAACTTCAGTTAATTGATGGTTAAAAGTTACTTGCATTCAATGGTACTAGTGACGATTGTTTCAACCTGAATTTGTTTGAACTTCTCTGACCTTGACTTTCCGTTAATATTTCGGAAGTTTATATAGAAGTAAAGAGCTTTTTATTCGGAAAATGAAATAAAAAGGACTTAGAGATACTGAGTAGAAGATATGAACATCTTAGAATGATTGATAAAATGTTATATGTCACTTTTCAGTGTTTACTTTATAAAATTTTGTTTATTGAGATCAAATTTATTGTAATATTTATTCTAGAAGAGTCAGGTAGAAGCATCGTATCTATTTTGACTTGTGCTTTAGTTATTCTTTGAAATAAACAATTTGCTCAAATAGTCATCACTAATAAATTGTTTTGATGTATACAGTTTTTTTCTAGTTATATTAACATATTCAGTCAAGTGATTGAAAAAATGATTATAAATTGAAACTTTTAAGATGTTTTGTGGTTGAAGTTTACCTCTGGTAATACTTTTGTGGTAGAGTTCTTGTTACAAGGTGGGATCGCTTACCATATGCCTAACCCTTTTTCATTTAAATTCTAGAAGCAACGAATAACTATTTCATCTTATAATTTGAAATTATTCAGACTGATATACTCATCATTTGACTAGTAATTCGTAAACATTACGGTATGACTAGATATAATTATTTTCTTAAAATAATGGAGAAGACTCACAAATCAGGTGGATGATTATGTTGGGGACGCTAAATCACTAGAACTTACTTGGCGAATGACTTATTTTTGTAATTTTATTTTGAAAATTTGGATTTCTTTGTTTTAGCGCCAAAAGCGCTCCTCTTACTTTCGAGTCGTATTTCCCACTTGGAAATATCTTAAACGTTATTGGTAAGTTGTATCTTTTTAGTGTGCTATTTTGTGATGCTTTCCAAGGACAACTTTATACTGTATATATACGTATTATACGTATATATACGCATTAGTGAAAACGGGTTCCGGTTACGTTCTGAGAAATGCCAGTTTTTATTGCGGTTAGTAAAGTATTTGGGCTGATGGCCGCACACCGGATCCTGAAGATGTTGGAGCTATCAAACTGATGCCCACTCTCACGAATGTCTCTGCACTACGTTTTTTCATGGGACTTGTTTCTTATCATGCCGCGTTCATCCCTTCGATGCATGACGTTCGCGCTCCATTGAACGATCTGCTGAACAAGAACAGTATTTGGAATCGGACTAAATAGTGTGATGAAGCGTTTTGTAAACTGAAGTCCATAATCAGCTCAGAATTGTTATTAAAGCACTACGATCCATGCATGCCGATCATCGTAGCTGCAGATGCTTCAGCGTATGGCCTAGGTGCTGTTATTTCACATCAATTTCCAGACGCATCAGAGAAAGCTGTCATGCACTCTGACCCCTGCAGAAAAGAAGTACAGCCAAATAGAGAAGAAGGCTCTCTCACTCGTGTTTGCTGTTCGCCGTTTCCACAAGTTTCTGTACGGTAGGAGTTTTACACTTCTTACAGATCACAAGCCTTTTCTCGCAATTTTCGGGTCGAAATCTGGCATCCCAGCCCATCCTGCAAATCTTCTTCAGTGATGGGCCTTGGCACTCGTGGGGTATGATTTCGAAATTCACTGCCGATGCACCCAACAATACAGTCAAGCAGATGCTTTATCACGACTTATTAATGATCATTCGGCGGCTGAGGTAAATATGGTAATCGCATCTCTGTCCGTAGAAGATCACGTAGAATGTTATCTGACAACTGCAATACGGGCATTGCCGGTGTCTGCAACAGACATACAAAACACTTCAAGGAATGACCCCATCATTAAGAGGGCAATGAGCTATATCACCAATGGGTGGCCGTCTAATAAGTTCGATGATGACATGAAACAGCTGTATCAGAGCCGGGATTCACTATGCACTGTAAACGACTGCGTGATGTTTGGTGAAAGAGTGGTCGTACCAGAGTCCCTTCTCGCAAAAGTGTTAAAGCAATTCCATATTGATCATCCTGGTATAAAGTCAATGAAATCCATCGCCAGAAGTTATACTTATTGGCCGCTCATGGACCAACACATTATGGATTTAGTAAACAAATGCGTTCAGTATCAGCAAGCAGCAAAGTGCAATACGAAGGTGCCGCCGGTCCCATGACCACAGTCTGCGTATCTCTGGTCCAGGATACATGTCGATTTTGCAGGTTCAATCAATGGAACCACCTATCTAGTCGTGGTTGACGCCTTTTCAAAATGGCCAGAAATTGTTCCCTTCACGCCACCAACGACTACCCAAACGTTGAAACACTTGACGGAAATGTTCGCCCGTAACAGATTACCGGATGTAATCGTATCCGACAATGGTTCACAGTTCACCTCAACTCAGTTTCAAGATTGTTGCAAACGGCCATTTATCAAGCATCTCCGCTCCCCACCTTACCAACCACAATCAAACGGTCAAGCATAAAGATTTGTGAATGCATTCAAGAGAGCATTGATCAAGTCAAAGGGGGAGAGGATGCCAGTGGAAACACTTCAGAACTTCTTATTCGTCTACCGGAAGACACCTAGTGATATGCTACCTGAGCAGAAGTCCCCGGCAGAGATCCTCCCGAGAAGAAAATTTAGGACGATCCACAGTCTAGTGCTTCCGAAAACCACACCATCACCTTCACAGACCACGTTCCATAAACTGCCGGCGTATAATGTGGAATGTCCGGTGTTTGTTCGAGACTTAAGACCAAATCATGGTCCCTGGATTGAAGCACGTGTGGTTAGGAAAGTAGGCAAAGTTATGTACGAGGTGGAGGTGGGAAAAGACAGGTGGACTAGACACCGAAACCAACTACGTAGGCGGTTAGCCACAGCGTGTCCATCGACTGCAGAAAATCTCCCGCTGGACATCCTGTTAGATACCTTTAATCTGCTAGTAGTCTCAATACAAGAAGAAGCACAACGAATCGATCTACGGTCCAGAAGGTGGTCACTACGCCAACGGCGACAGACAGTCAAAATGCAAGTGGACCCCAGGAATGTTCGTTATGAAAAGGGTAGTTGTTGGGGAAGTTAAATCCCCAGAACTTACTTGGTAAATGACTTATTTTTGTAATTTTATTTTGAAAATTTGAATTTCTTTGTTTTAGCGCCAAAAGCGCTCCTCTTACCTTCGAGTCGTATTTCCCACTTGGAAATATCTTAAACGTTATTGGTAAGTTGTATCTTTTTAGTGTGCTATTTTGTGATGCTTTCCAAGGACAACTTTATACTGTATATATACGTTTGGTTTGTTCCTATTGTGATTACTTGTATTTCGGCTGCTTACGGAATATATATTTTCCCTACTTCATCTTGGACTTCCCACTCTAGTTAGCGGGGCCTGGGATAAGGGATTAGAATAGCCTATCGTGCCACTGTGTCATTGACCTTCGTTCGTTAACCGAGTAAGGAGAAATCGTAATTAGCATCAAGCTTATCAAATTATAAGTTTGTGGTCTATGTATGGTCTAGATGGTTTAATTCTGATGCTTTCACTGTCATTCAGAAAGATGTCATCAGCGCCTATTTCACGTGTAAGCAAACTTCTCAATCATTCCTTAGATGTAATGTCAGTTAATTCTTATGAACTTTTTTGAGATTATTTGTCGTCCCACTTTTTTTAATCATCATTTATTTTTATAATCATGATGATGGTTTTATTCTTTTGACCCCTAAACTTGTAATTATTTAACCTCTTCCGTATGGTTTGGTAAAGTGAATCTGTCGATTGCTAATTGATTCAAAGTAGTACTTAAAGGATACAACAATTCCAGGACTATTTTATATGTTTTGGTACTGTTGTAAATATATAGTCCTTGTTTTTTAGGTTAGACGTAGCTAGCAGTTTAGTTATTAGTTCAAATTATCTATGTTGTATCTCAATGAATAAGAACGTAATGACTGTGTATACATAACTGAAATATATGAAAATGTTTTGTGAAATAGTCAGATAGAATACCTTTTTGTTTAAGGATTTCATATTCAAATGCAAACAGATCATTAATAGCTGTATAATAGAATGAATTGACATAACAGTTTATATTTAATGCACTTTATGTTAAGAGTATTATGAATATGGCGTAATTTCAGCTTTTGAATGATGTGACAATGAAAATACATGACTACAACTAGTAAACTCTTCAATCACTTTTAAGTTGGGATTATCTTGCAGGGAGCATATTTACACTCATTCGTACCCTATATTTCATACTTGTGAGTTTCCCCATTTCGCTTTATTCCAACTGAAGAGGAAATTAAGAAAAGATGCTATAGATGGATAGATGATATATTGCGGAGATCACTAAAGTGTTTCATGAGGCAAAAGCTAACTTGGAATTTTAAAGAAAAACGGAAAAGGTAAAGATAAAAAAACAGACTGGATCGGGAACTGGAAGCAGACATCATAAGGATAAATAGCAACTGAAAAGGGTTGACCAGGACAGAGTTGGATGCGGAATGCTAGTGGACAGCCTATGCTCCTCCACTACAGGTAACAGGTGGAAGTAAGTGTATAAGTCATTTCAGCAAAGCCGAATCAAATACTTTTATTTTGTGTTTTAATCTAGTATCAATCACCAAATTTTTTGGGTAATAGACGTGTATTTCAAAGTTGAAATCATGAGTCAATTGAAGCTAGACCACCATGGAAAACCTGGGAGCACTGGACGTCCGTTTCGTCCTATTACGGGACTCCTCAGCAGCGCGCACCCACGATCCCGCACTCGCGAGATTAGAACCCAGGACCTACCGGTTACGAGCCAGAGCCCTCAACCGATAGACCACTGAGCCGGCATCCAACGGTGTTAATGTCTAACTTCAACTGATCCACGAATTATGAGCGACCATTCACCAATTGCCTTCAGTGAGTTGTTATCTCACAACAGACGTGGTTGAACTCCACTGGTCACTGCTTCCCACTAGAACTCCAGGACATTTATCTTGAAGTCAGTCACTAGTGAGCGTATGATAATAATCAGAAGGGGATTTGTGGAGATTTCAGTATATTTCGTGTAACTATTGGCATAATTTAGATCAAAAATTGATCTTAGCTTGACAACTATTGAGAACCTGGAGGTACTAGACAGTCATTTAACATAATTATAAGACTGATCGATAGCCACAGCCATATATCTAGGATTCGCATGCAAACGCCTATCCTATAGACCACTGAGCTGGCATCCAGTATTGTGCATGTTTAACTCCAATCAGTTCATTATATTACGCAATCCTCATCCATTGCCTGTGATGTAAGTCTATTTCACATCTCGTTTGGCTGAACTCCTTTTTCGCTGAACTGTTTTTCATGTCTTTGCAACTAATTTTTATTACAAACCTTGGCAAACATGTCTAACTTAATTTTAATGGGATGCGGTTAGTGTTATCTTACACGTGTACTTGAGCTTTTAGTGGCCTGAATGTTGACTCTAGTTAGATTGCTTCTGATTGTTAACGAAATATACATGTCACTAATCCTCGTATATAATCATAGACTTAAATAGCGTTAGTGAATAGCAGAAGTCAAATACGACAATGGATTTTTGAATGCGTATATTTCAAATAACCGTTGATCAAAACAAACAATCAGAAAGACGGAGCGAAGAGAAGAAAGAGAATAAACATTACGCACCTTGGAGAAGGCACGTAAGTCAACTCAATTTAATCAAGCGTGAATCGATATTTATAGTCAGACAAAAATAAGTTGCAGACATGTGATAAAGAAGATAGAGAATGCACACACATACGGTTACATAAAAACAGTCAAGGTTAATAAGCGAATAATTAACAAGGCCAAAATGTAGCTTCAGAAGAATAGGTAAGTTGGTTTGTCCAGAAGCAAGAATAAGCTATGTGGTTCCGTCATAGGACCAGCCACTACGGGCTATTACCATTACGAATGTCTTCTTTGTACATGATTTAATTCATCAAGTACAGAGGTACATCCAATGGTCAAATTAACAATCTTTTGGAGACTGAATTTATCTACTTTCTATTTATAAAATATATAGTTGATTTAAACAAGAGCTTCTATAATAATTAATCAACAATAATCTACTAGCTACTGATTTACTCATTAAAAAGGAAGAATTATAACATTCACCACTTTTATCTTCAGTAAAAATTCCTTATAAGTAATAATAACATTTGAAAGAAGCTTTATCATTTTATACAGTAGTTATTAAAAAGCTTGTTAGCAGTTTAGTCAATCAACATCTAAATAATCTGTATTATTTTCTCTGTATATTGCCAGCAACCACGATATCTCTGGTTGGGCCTCCAGTAACTTGCAGAACGAAAGATTGTAAACTTTTCACAAACGCACCTGAATGGGTTATGCGAATAACAGCCATAATGATGTAATAAAAATAAACAAGGAAACAGGTAGTGTTGAAATATCTAGGTGATAAGAACAGATTGCCGAGATGTTCAAGTAGGCGGCCAATATATCATCTGAATAGTTCTGTACAATTTTTAAAGATAGCATCAATTGTGTTCATTCATGAAATGACGAAATTGTTATCAGTGAAATCAATGAACAAGTTTTATAAGACTAGTATGGTTAACTGTAAAGTCTATTCTGAGGTTTATATTAAAAATAAATTTGTTTTTCTTCAGATCCCAACTTATTTATGGTATAGATTTGTAGATCGAATCTTATGTGCTATATTGAGGTCTTATGATGTAAAGGATTTTTTTATATACATATACATATATGGGTAACTATATTCATTGTAGTATACCGAGTATGAAGGAGGAATATTGGGTATTTATTAATCAGAGTTTATGGGTATTAACGAGCTATCTCTTGATCATTGATTTCTCCTACGTGTCGTGTATGACTTTCTCTATACTATTGAAATAGATTTTATCGACTATGGTTGTGGCTTGACTGTTTGTATGTATATCGGGTAATTTATGTTACGATAATGTTGAAATGAAAAGGTTCTTTAAAAAACGATGCACAATAGTCAGTATGAAGTTGTGAACATGGTCGAATTTCTTTTAAACTTAATGTAAATTTTAAAGTGCAGTTATCTTTGTCGGAGAGAATATTAATTTACTTATAGAGAGATTTCCACTTCATCTGAACACCATTATGAATGAATAAGACGATGTGGTAAAATGATTTTGTTCACACATTTAAAACCACTATAAAGGTACTAAAATACAATCTTGTTCTATAATATAATCTTCTAACTTGAAGATACAGATATTAACGTCACTGGTTGATTATATCATAAAAAACCAATCATCAAAAGACAGCTGTTTCTCCAAGACTAAAATTGTTTGACAATGTATGTTCACGACCCGAATGGAGACCAAAGCTGGGTCTCCTGGGGATAACAGGAAACTCTCTACACTCAGACCTGTGGTTTGGCACCTAATGTTTGATACTTCCAACATCATTCAACCTTTAGTAATGAGTCATTATTGTTGAATAATAATAGTAATACTTGTAACACTGAAGAAATGTTTGAATTTCACTCGAAGGAGCTCTTATCACATACCTGGGTAATCTACTTTTGTCTGTGCATTAAATGTGACATTCGAACCTGACCATGTGTTATATAACTTTCTTATGTAGTTTTTTATTTGTAACCGTATCAACTCTATCGTGTGCGATTGGCTTTTTTGTGTTAGTTATTTATATTATCATAGGTTATAGGTAATTTATATATTATACATCTTATATCAAGGCTCACTCATCCATTACTTATTCAGTAAACAGATTCACCTTCTCTGATTCATGTCACTTGTTATCTATGTACTTACGAATGCATTAGATTTGTTTTGTTCTGTTATTCATTAACCTTATCAAATTGATGAGTATATACAGAATGATACGGAGCAAACATTTCACTAGGTTTAATATCATTCGTGTACCATAAAGAGTCCAACTACGGACACTGAAGACTGTTCATAGCCTTTACTAACATTCCACAAATCACCCGATGATTTCAATACATAAAATATAACAATGATTGGGATGATAATAACTAAAACCTTAAAAGCAATCACCTTTATACTCAAGATATTATATGTGAATTTCGTGAATTTTCACTTATTATATTTACACAATCGATTGATCACTGGGTACCGATCAATGTGATGTACATCAGGTCCTTTCTAGTGCAGATCGAATTTTCTCGACCTGTTGAATACCTCCAACAACCATCTTAAACCATCATCCTATTCACCTCTAACGTTAATCATAGTTATATCCATAAATACTTAGGGGCAGACTAATAGGGAAACATATCAAAATGGTAAAACAAACAATGAAGTGTATAGAATGAGGATACTTTTTTATGTATATAACTTTAACTTTTATTATAGATATAGTGTATATATGTAAATATTCTATCATAAATAAAATAACTCCCTGTTTCATTAATTTATTAATTTTTAAATATATTTATTAGAATCTTAATTCATTCATTCATTGTTCAAGACATTATGTTAATTGTTAGTTGTCAGTTAACAATGGTCTCATTGATTTAAACATTGTAATGAATACTTCTTTTCCAGCCAAGATCATCACGTTTCAATCGATATGGTCTATGTAATGAACTTTTTGACCATAAATTTGGTAATACTGATCTAGGTGATGAATGAAAAATAGATGATGTAGGTAATGATGATGTTGATTGTTCTACGGATGACGGTGATGACGATGATGATGATAACGATGAAGTAGGAATATTCTGTTGTATTGTTGATTGTTTCAATAAATTCTCTGTAATTTTCTTAATTAGATTATTTGAAATGATTCTTTCTTGATGTTCATGTTGATTTTCATCATGTTGATTATGATGTAGATTTTCAGCATTTATCCAATATCTATGATCTTCAATTGGTTGAAATGTTCGTTCATTAATATGTTGTCGATTTTTAGATATTGTATGATCATCATTATCATCATTGTCATCATTAATCTCATTTAATGGTAAATCATCTTCAAGATTTTCATAAATTGTAGGATATAACAGATCATTTGGATGAAGATAATGCTCACTATACTCTA
Source organism: Schistosoma mansoni (assembly GCF_000237925.1). Taxonomy (NCBI): domain Eukaryota; kingdom Metazoa; phylum Platyhelminthes; class Trematoda; order Strigeidida; family Schistosomatidae; genus Schistosoma; species Schistosoma mansoni. Next base: position 5,745,496 of record NC_031496.1, read on the forward strand.
TAATTATGTAAAAAGAAAATACAATATTATTCATTGTTTAAATCAATTTTTGACATAACAACTAAAGTTTAAACATGGTCATAGAAATATAAAAAAAAGGTAAAATTATATTCACAGTTGTACGAAAATTGTTAAGTGTTTCAGTGTTTAGGTGTTACTTATATCCACACAAGTAGTATATAACGATGGTCAGGCATTGAATGTATTTTAGTAAAAGATCGATAAGGAGAGAACGGGAACGGGACGCAATTGGTATGAAAATACATGAACAATAATATTCGGAGACTATGGACTGATATTTGCGAAAGGAACAGTCAAGATTGAGAAAACTGATTGTTATTTTGAAAATTAACTGTTTACTGTATGGTTGTAAGATTTTAGTGAGATAGTCTGTAATTTTGCGCTCGAACACATTCCAATGTCCCCACTCGTTTTCTGTTCACTATAACCATACATATCGTTTTTCGGTGTTTATACGACAAATATCATTGCATATGGATGATGGATAAATCATTATAGTCTCTATACCACACATCTTACCAATGCATTTGGTCTAGAATCTAACATTCCATAAAACGATTATTTTAATTATAATTTAGTCACTATTCAACTGTAGAGAAATGGATTGGATCTAGATACCGTTGTGTTAGGTTTCAAAGCATCTCATTGATAACTTCTACAAGCGGATTGTATTCAAAATATGATAATTTTTCAGTTATGTAATAATCATTTCATTCATTTAATAAACAGTTGTCTACGCAAAATACTCAACATTCAGTTACCGGATACTATCAGCAACAGCGTTTTATGGGAGAGAACAAAACAGCTTCCAGCTGACAAGGAAATTAGGAAAAGATGTTGGAAGTGGATCGAACATACATTGAGGAAATCACCAAACTGCATCACGAGACAAGGGCTAGTTTGGAATCCGGAAGGGTAGCGGAAAAGTGAAAGGCCAAAGAACACATCGCGTCGGGAAATAGAAGCAGATATGAAAAGGATGAATGTTAACTGGAAAGAACTGGAAAGGATTTCTCAGAACAGTGTTGTATGGAGAATAGTGGTGGGTAGCCTATACTCCTCAACGAGGGGTAACAGGCATAAGTAAGTAAGTCGTTTAACAAACGTTTTCAGGAAATGGGTTTTAACTCTTGAACTTTTCCAGTTACGCAATCAAGATTTCATGGATATTCTTTATTAACATATTACATAAAGTTAAATTAGAGCCAGCCTCAGTTCATATGATTTATTTAATTTTAATTTACCAACAAAACATATTATTTATTGAGTTAGCAAGTTGTGTGAATCCTTTATATCTGTATCTTAATCTGTTTTTCTAAAATAATTTTTTCACACGAATGCCTTATCATTTGTTTTATTTATTTTCAAGTGTACTTAAGGCTTTAAAGTTTTAATGTAATATAGAGTAAGGTGTTGTGACAAGTTCAGAAGACTGACATCTAGGTGAATTAAATCAGCTTACAAGTGTATGAAACTTTGATTAACGAGTAATTATACTTCTAATTTTCTTGTGCGGTGTGTACTACTGATGTTGTCAGATATAAGTAGTATGTATTATCAATCGAAAGTGAAATGCCTGGAAGCAGAAGGTTAAAAAGATCGAAGAATTGAGAACGAGAATAGTGGGTGGTTGCTGTGGAAATGAAGCAACAATGAAGTCTGAGATGATTGACGTTTTGCAAATGAATTATTTACTGTTTGGTTAACAGATTTTACTAAAATGTCCTGTAATTTTGTTTTCTCATACATTCGATTGTCTCCACTTATATTCTCATTCACTATACTAGTCAGATATACCAACCGTATGTGTTTAGGAACATGAGGGAGCAAGGACGAGAGTTAAGTTTCAAAACTATTATCAGTGAATATTTAGGTAGTCAGTCGGATTAATGTATAATTTCTGTCAATTTGTAAGAACTTATGGTTCTCTATCAAATATATGATCGTTATTCTCGATTTCCTAATGGTGAATGATTACTGTCTAGGTTTGTTTTATCCCGATAAAGCAAGTGTTTAAATTTTTGCGCAAATTTCTTGCATGAAACTGTTTCGATTTTTACCTTGGATATAAGAAAACTCGCTTATTCCTTTATAAAACCTTTTATTCTTTGATATCATTATGAGTTCCAACGTGCAAAAGTTTTACAGGATTATATACATTCTAGGCTAAGTTAATTTCCGTCTACTTAACTGCTGAATAGACAAGTTAACTTGCCAATTGAAAGTTGACTACGTTCCTTCCAGTGAAATAAAACTTGTTCAATAAACACTATTTTTATATTGTAAGCAAAGATGGATAGTGGCTAGCAGTGGAATCCACGTTTCATCCTATTTGTGACCCGTCAGCTAGATGTATTTGCATCTCAGAGTTGATGTTCACTCTGGGACTCGAACACAGTACCTTTTGCTTCAAACGCCATCGCGTTATCCAGTCGACCACTGCGTCCTGATAGCCACTTGCTTGTGCAATGGGTTGAAGTTTAAATTCACTTAGTATTGTTTGTTTCAATCTTCCCATTGATGCTTAGGACTGAAACTGGTCAGTCTCATATTGGAATATGTACATACTGTGCGTATTACCTCGATATAACCTTAATTCACAAGCATTGTATGCAAGGATGGATAGTGGCTAGCAGTGGAATCCAGGATGCGCGTTTCAAGGCAATACGCACAGTATTCACATATGCCAATTAGAGACTGACCAGTTGCAGTCTAAACATCAATGGCAAGATTCAAACAAACAATACTAAGTGAATTATTTTTGTATCTTCATCTATTTGAACGATTTTATATCAGAAATATCAGTTTAATTATCAGAATATTCTATTTGATCTAAGGATGAAACTCAGTCTCCAGTTGTAAATGAATTTATGATATCATTTCAATATTCAATTCGCGTGTTGTTCAAGAATAACATATGTTGATGAGGAAATAATTTATTACTAATACACTACTGCTTATCAAACAATCCACCTGCTGATTTGTATATTTAAGTATAATATAACTGAAGTATTACTGAATAGTTATATGTTCTCGATAATTGACTTGAACGACACTAAGGTTTAAAATATTAGTTAAAGGTATTAAAAATTTCATATAACTGGTAAAGTAACACGATGTTGTAGTGATTAACAATAAATATTAGTCCCACTGAGATCACTTGTAATCAGAGTGGTACAATTGACAAGTCTAGAATAGGAAAAAAACATACGTCCTGGATATTCTTGTCCAGCACTACTCATAGTGAAAGGAAAACAAACAAATCAGATAATACACTCTAAATTCATCTAAATCCAGTAGAACTATGAATACCAGTGAATGTAAACTTTGACCATGTCTCAAAATAATCTGGTTGATTTAATTTCTAAGAACTGGAAGTATAGATGATAGGTGACTTGTCTTTGATTAAGCATTGAGTAAGAATCAACGAATAATATCTATTGTAAATAACTTACACTATCAGCAACAACCTACTGTGGGAGAGAACAAACCAGATTTCAGAGGAGGAAGAAGTCAAAAATAAGCTCTGGAAATAGATAGAACACACATTGAGGAAAGCAGACAACTGAGTCACAAGACAAGCCTTCACCTGGAATCCTCAATGCCAAAGGGGAAGAGGAAGTCCAAAGAACACATTACACCGAGAAATATAGACAGACATGAGAAGGATGAACAGCAATTGAATAGAACTAAAAAGGAAGGCTCAAGACAGAGTGGGTTTGAGAATGCTGGTCGGCGGCCTATGCTCCATTGAGAGTAACAGGCGTAGATAAGTAAGTAAATAACTTACAACCTCTTTTTTGAACAACACACGAAAAGAAATCGTCTATGAACATAAATTATAGTACGTTTTTCTAGCTTATCACCGCCTAACACAATATATTTTAATTAAATCCAATTGATAATAATGTATAATTAAGTAGATGGGAAAATAACCCGAAAAGGAATAATTTACCTGTGGGTTTACTATGAATTTCATTCAGTATTACACCAGGTAGGATAATTGTATTTGTTATAATTATAAGATATAATTTAGGCAAATATAGCCTCATAATCTAAAATACAACTGAAAGAAAAAGAATATATATATAGAGAGAATAAGGAATTCTATAAGATAATGATAAGTTTGAAATGAGATCAAGTTTTTCTCCTTTTTTTTCTTCTATTTTCGGACGCAATAGTTTTAATTTTCTTTAGATAATCTATTTGTATAGAGTTATAAAACAGAAATTCTTATCAGTGGGCATTTACAGTCATGTCAGAGATTTCAGTTAGGGAATCGAAGTCACACATCGTCGTTTTTATGGAATCATATTGGAACTTAGTTATTTACATTCACCTCCTTTTTTGATCTTCACATTTTTATAGCGTTCTACGATTATTCATAGATTGCTAGTGGAAATTGTAACGGTAATGATATAGTGGAAGTTCACTCTCAGGTTTTTAATCGTGAAGAAGCCTAAACCAATCTGTTAGAAGCAAATACCTTATGGTAAAACTAATCCACACAACCAACTATATAGAAGTGTCTTAATCAGGGCTCACGCATTCTTTCGATTCCATTTATAAGATAATTAGGTAACGTTAATAGAACTGTACTGAAGCATTCTTCTTTCAGAAGAATATTATCTGAAGGTGATCAACGATAAATTGTTTTTTTTGAGGAAGTGATTTGAAATTAAGTGTAAATTGCTAACTGTTTGACAGTTTCCATTTATATTGTCGGGTTTTAAATGGGTTATTTTGTAGCTGATAATCGTTGTTTTTGAAACTTTTGTTGACTTGTTAGGGTCTAAACATATGGTGAAAGGTACTGGATTTCAGCCTCATTGTGAAAAACAACAAGGTAATGCAGATATATTTAGCTACAAAATCTCAAATAGAATGAAATCTTCATCTTGTATTCCACTGTTTGCCATAATCCACCTGTTCTAATACAACTAATGTCAAATGGTTATTATCGAAGTGATCCACACAGAATTTACTTATACCAACAAAGACGGAAGCATATTTGATCCTAAATATATAAAATAGTGTGATTCAAGTGATCATTAGTAATGATATTCAGATACAAATGTTAGAATGTAGTTTATTAATTTATTTGTTGTTAAACAAACAACGTTAATAATCTGTATGGAGATTATTGAACCTTACTGAAATGGATATCCAGTGCTCTCGAATTTCCAGTGATGGTCTAACTTATATCAGTTCATGATTTCAGTGAAATAATATTAAAATATTCGATAAGCTTCAATCGAGCAGTCTAAAGCTTTAATTAAAGTTTTGAACCAAATAATAAGTGTATACTTAAAAATTCAAAAGAAATACAATTCGTTATTTGTATGTTTTAGTGTTAAGTGAACCGATTCATGCCTAGAATGATTGAAAACTATTCTCTTAAACAAAAAGTGTGTTTTCTGAGTTAAGATAACCGAGGAAATGATTACTTTGGGGATATATTTGTGATGATAATAGATTATTAATACAAACTATGAACATAAGTATAATTACATTCAAAACAAAACCACAGAACATATGGATGCGTTATGTCAGTAATCATATCTATTCATTGAAGAGCATACTTCAGTTTGTAAAGAAATGTTTGACTGTTAACTGATCATCAATATTCTAATGTGATATTATTTTTTCATAATTCATTTGTTTAAATTTGAGAACTTACTTTACAACAACAAGAAGCATTGCAGAATATTGTTTCATCTGTTGTGAGTCTTTATATCACTGCTCGACCTAATACCGTGGACCGTGTTATTTCGAAGAGAATACGTTGATATTGGACTAGTTCATCACTACCTTATAATTTAAATTAATAGATTCAGTGGTTTCATAATATTCTGTAACGATCAGTCAAAAAGTTCTTGGTTCCTTCTGGTATAATAGATACCATTATTATTTACCGCCGTGAATTATAAGATTATAATGAGGTTACTGGGTTTAAAAAAAGTAATTTCATAGTTATAGGGATCAATGTTTTTCTTGTGTATTTTGAGCTAATTAGCTTACATGATAAAATAATGAACTTAGTTGTTTAGTAAAGGCTTATAGATTCCTATTTATTTTTATAATCCAATAATTTTACCGTTGAAATCATGAGTCAATTGAAGCTAGACCACCATAGAAAACCTCGAAGCACTGAACGGCCATTTCGTCCTATTGCGGGACTCCTATTGACTGGCTCCAAGCGGTATTTCCTGGAGTTCTGGTGAGGAGCAGTGACCAGTGGAGTTCAACCACGTCTGTTGTGAGATAACAACTCACTGAAGACAATTGATGAACGGTTTCTCAATTTCGTGAATTGATTGAAGTTAGACATTAACACCGCTGGATGCCGGCTCAGTGGTCTATCAGTTAAGTGCTCTGGCGCGAGACTGGTAGGTCCTGGGTTCATATCTCACGAGTCTGGATCGTGGGTGCGCACTGCTGAGGAGGCCCATAATAGGACGGAACGGCCGTTCAGTACTTCCAAGTTTTTGATGGTGGTCTAGCTTCAATTGACTCATGATTTTAACTATAAAATTACTAAAATCTCCACAAAAACCTTTTCTGATAATAATCCAATAAGACTGAATTTTACGGTAATTTGCAATTAATTTCAAAAGACATGTGACATTATGAAAAGCACTTGATAAGCTTTACACGGTTGACTGACTGTTATCCCTAAAATAAACTGTAGAAAATGAAGGCTCAGTTTAACTCTTATTAGGTTTAATTAAGCAGATAGAAATCTGTATTTCACCAAATCTGTTGATTTACCTAATAAAATAAATGACTTGTAAGTGACGGCGTATAAACTAGTTACGTAATCTGCAAACCATTCAATTTCATGAAAAAATATTGTGTTCATAAACTTTAAATTATAATAATAAACTTCGAATTCAATGGAAAAAGTCTTAAGAAAACACTGAAGATATTTAGTGTATAGAAGAAATGATCAGGTACAATGAATGAGTGATAACGTTTATGCATGACCGGTAGAGTTTGATAGTAGTATGAAGTACTAAACAAATACTACATTGATCACTATTCTAGAGTAGCGTTGTAGTCTGTGAAGCAGTATGATATGTGCGCGTATATTATAGGGAACATCGATTTATCCAGAACTGCGGACATGAAATTTTGATGAATGCCGACTAGCGGGTATCTATATTCAAGGTTTCCTGTTAACTAACTTCAGCTATAAACTATCAAAATTGATAAATAGTATACTGCAAACTCATTACTTTTTTCTTTAAAACCTAATGAAATTTCATTAAAAAATCAAAGATATTCTCTGTAGCAGTAGTACTTTCAGATTACTCTCAGAATGTAAAATAGATTTTATTACGTACAATGGATTTAATTTAAAATATCAGGCCCTTATTTATAATTTTGAGTATGCATGAACAAACACATCATTCTGGTAATAACGAAATTTAGGCATATCTATTTTAATGTTTTATTGTAGCATACCAATCTAATATTTATTAAGATTTTCACACTAGTATTGTGGTGCGTGTTACTGATATTGACAGATTTAACTAGTATGTATCATCAATCAGAAATGAAGTGTCTGGAGGCAGAAGGTTAAGAGGATCAAAGAAAAGAGGACGAGAACAGAGAATGACTGCTGTAGAAATGAAGTAACAATGAAGTCTGAGACGATTGATCGACATTTACAAAAAGGAACAGTCAAATTTGAGACAATGGATTAACATTTTGCATATGAAGTATTTACTGTATGATTCTTAGATTTTACTAAGAAGTTCTGTAATTTTGTGTTCTCATACATTCGATTGTTCCCATTTCTGCTCTCGTTCACTACAATATTTCCTCCAAAAAATTTGTTATGACTGAAACGAACAATGTGACAAACTTATAAGATTTTTTATAAATGATAAATCTTTATATAATTGAGATCATGAGTCAATTGAAGCTAGACTACCATGGAAAACCTGGATTCACTGGACGGTCGTTTTGACCTGTTGTGGGACTCCTCAGCAGTGCGCATCCACGATCTAGCTTTAATTGACTCATGATCTTAACTATATAAAAATAACTAATATCTCCACAAAACCCCCTTCTGAAAATGATAAATCTGAGCAAATAAATAAAAAAACTTGGCTGAAAATGATGAATTTTCTCATTTCATGGTTTTTCCATCAAACGTCTTACAATCTACAAACTAATCATTACGATTATTCAAAATGTGCTATATTCTATGCCATATTCATGACGACTAATAAAATAACGGCAATAATTATATAAATGTTCTAATGGTTAAATATTTACGTGTTAAATATTGTAAAAAGAAAAGCAAACAACGGAGACTTGGGTGTCAATATGTTTTCAGCAATGTGAATGTCTATCATCTTCTTGAGAATAAATACAATGTTGTTACGTTAAAATAATTCAAAATAATCATTGTTCAAATGAATTTAGATTTAAATCACTGACAGATTTTAGCTAGACCACCGTCAAAATATCGAACAGGACTCTTCAGCAGTGTGAATACACAACGTCGTATACCGTGAATAGATTAATTTAGAATCGTTAGATTTTTTATAGACGATTGCTTATAAAAGATTTAACGCGTCAGTGAATCTAAATGGATGTTATCCATTGTTTATTTACGTGATAGTTTATCTCAGGTGTGCTATTGTAAATTCCTTTTTATCTTATTCTTGTATTATTTAATGAGTTTTACGCATTTTTCTCTGTAATCAATATAATTTTACAGTTGTAACTACGTAATGTTTTACATCATTTCCCATTTCTTTTTCAAAAAGTTTAATGCATTGTATTTTGAAAAATTCTTCTTCAAGAACTTTTATACAGATTGACGTACAGTCATTAATTCATTTTCAAAGGATTTTCATAATAATTGCCGTTACTTTACTAATCTTTATTCATATAATGTAAAGTTTGTACTTTGATTTCAAATAGTTATTGCCAAGTTTAATAGATTGTTTAGACCATTCCATCGATATTATGGACTGTAATTGATTGGTCTCTTTTTAAAAATATATGAATCTTGTCAACACTGCCTCGATATAGTCAGGATGCGTATACGTCAAGAAGAGGCTGGTCAATTACAGTACTAAACATGAATAGAAAGACTAAAACAAATATTATATATGAAAGAAAATTAAAATTCACCCCATTGCATATGGTATCGGCTATTACGATTCAGCAGCTAGGTGAATAAAGTAATGGAGTTTGAAGCAAAGGCTTCAGGATTCGAGTCCTGGACTAAACATCAACTCTGGGATGCAGGTACATCTAGGTGCTGAGTCCTAAATCGAACGAAACACGTGGTATGAATCTCGCTGTTAGTCACCATCCATTTCTGCTCAAAAACTGTAGATTGTAAGCAGCTGAATAAAAACCACGAAATAAAGTAATTCATCGCATTCTGCAATCTATAATGTCCTTACTCTACTAAAAAATAATGTAGAACTAACTCCAACTCATGAGTGTAACTAACAATCGGAATAAAAAATCCTCTAGCACGCTAGTTTTTAACTACTAGAAATATAATTGAAAGTTTCAATTTAAAATAGATCTATCTTAAAAGACATTGTAAACAGAAGCGATATCCAATTTACATGAACTTCTATTGTGTCTACTAGACTATATGCATCTGATTGTAATGGCATGTAATAAAGTAACATTTGAAATGCATTGTATGTACTGAATTACACTTTCCTAATGAAGTAAGCCCCCACAACTATTCGATAACTTATTTTCATGTTTGTATGAATAATAGCCAACAAGATTTTGATATATCACAAACCAACAACGATAATTACTACAAAGAAAAGTGTTAACTAAGTAGAATAGTTTTTAAACTGAAGCCGCCAAAATATTTAAATGTTATGTTTGGGTTCACAATATAATACTTTAGGGTATATAGGAAGTTTGTTTCTTATTGAGAACTCACTGATGATACGTTTCATGAAGCAGTTTACCATAATTTAAACTTCGACGGTTAGTTAGCAGATGTTAGTCTATGATGTAAACTCCCTGATAAATATTTATATTCATTTAAAAACCAACAACTTATCAGCCTTCAGTATAGATATACGTCTTATTACTCTCGAAGTGTAATTTTGCTCATTTTGTCGTTTGGGTTACTTAGATCGACCTAATTAGTATATAATGACTGTCAGGAATAGAACGTCTGAGAACAGAAGGTCGAGAATATCGAGAAAGGAAGAATGGGAATAGAAAGCAATTGATATAGAAATGCGGGAACAGTGAAGTCTGCGATGATTGACTGACATTTGCAAAAACAACAGTCAAATTTGAAACAAAGGATTAACATTTTGCCAATGAAGTATTTACTGTATACTCCTCACATTTTACCAAGAAGTTCTACAGTTTAGTATCGAAATACATTCGATTCTCTCTACTTTTGTTCTCGTTCAAAACAATTTCATTCTACTATCTAATATAACATTAAATAAATGAACTTTTATTATCATTTTAAAAGTAATATAATATTCTACACAAAAATGATCATGGTTGAGTTAACATATATAAACAAAAAGTATATTAGACAGTTATTTAGTTCTAGTATAAGATTTCATGACAGATATCACTTATAAATTAGAATAAAATAATATTTATTAAATTTTTACAAATAAATTGGGGTTTGTTTTTTTATTTTTTTGTTTTTTTTGTTTGTTTTTTTATTTTTAATTAGGTTCCATTGTATTTTCTAGAATATTCCATTTTCAAATAGGATAAAGTACATTTTTTTTTCTTAAAAAATGGTTAATTATTTATTTCTTTAATCAATAGTTCCCTTTTGATTTTGTTATGATAAAAATTTTTTTATTATTTTTTTGTAATTCAGGTAAATTGTTTCTCAGTTGTACATTTACTGTTAGTTTTCGTTTGTAAATAACAATAATAATAACAGTGAAAGATGAGGGAGGAAAACAAAGAAACAGTCATTGTTAAGCAATTTACATAAAATAAACTTAGGATTATAAGCAAGAATGAATAGTGGCTAGCAATGGAATACAGGACTTAACAGCTATGTAGATAACGTAATGATGTTTGAAGCGAATGGTATTGGGTTCGAGGCCTAGAGAAAACACCAATTCTGAGATGCAGCTACATCCAGCTGACGACTCCGAAATAGGACGAAATGCGCGTCCTGGATTCCACTGCTAGACACTTTCCATCCTTGCTTATAAAGCTTGTGAATTTAAGCAATATCGAGGTAGTACGCGCAGGATGCACATATGCCGATAAGAGAATGATCAATTGCAGTCCTAAATAACAATAAGAAGATACAAGTATACATCATCAAATCAATAAAAGTTAGAAGTGTTCTCTTACAATTGTTGTCATTATTTGATTGTTGTTCTTTTACTTTTTTAATTTGGAATAATGCACTTTTATTATCTATTTCTTATAATGAATATGGAATGTTACTTCTTTTGTTAGAAATCAACGATAGCAAAAATTGGAATAAAGAATCAAAAAAAGAAACATAAATATGTTACATTAGTAACGAATCGATCCAAATTGGACAACTATTAAAAATGAGGAAGTACTGGACAGCTGTTTTATTCCTAGTAAGAGACCCCTCAACAGTGTGTTTACACGATCTAACAGGGGATTAAACTCAGAAATTTCAAGTTACTCAGGAAGAATTTAACTTTCAAACAATTAGGCTGTGATTCGGTTGATTACATGTTTAATTTCGACCAATTCATAATTTTGTCCAACCAAATTCTTGTGTTTTCAGTTGGTAATTACTCTTTTCGTCGACGTGATTGAACTATACTGGTCACATTTTTAACTAGAACTCCGGAACATTTCTCACAGTGTCAGTCCCCAGTGAGTACATAGTAATTAATTGTGTTGGGTGTGTGGAAGTGCATTAAACAATCTTGTATATTGATTGAATTTAGACATGTAAGCCACTGGGTCATAGCTCGATGGTTTGTCGGTTATATTGACTCTACATAATCGGAATTTTCTCTGTCAAGTTAGTTCTGCAGAGTTCTATGCTATAACAAAACTGCTGTCCACTGCTTCCTGGTTTTCAGTGGCTGTGTAAATTCAGTCAGTTCATGATCTAACCACAAACCTCTACAGTAACATAAATGTATCTGTCATTAAATTAATAGCTGATAATTATATTATTTCGTATTGATTACCATTTTCACTTTACTCAATTAAGTAAAAGAAATTTAGGTCTATGCTACTTATATCTATCAACATAAGTAGGACGTAACGTCAAGATGAAGTGGAATACTTGGGAGCGAATGTTTGAGAAGATTAAATTAAACACAATGAGTTGTAAACACTAAGTAATTGTTATAGCAATGAAGGAACGATTAAGTTTGAGATAACTGATGAAAGATTTGCAAATGAAGCGTTTAGTGTATGGTTCTTAACATTTCGTGAAAGAACTGTGTAATTTAGCACTGAATAACAAATTGGTTGTTCCCCTCCCTTGAATTCTGCTTTGCCACAAAATTAATGGTATTATTAACTTAAAAATACAAAAAGTTTTTACTTCAACAAAAATGTAAAGAAATCTGAAATTGATTATTTTGTTCTTTTAAAAAAAATTTACTGATCCACTATATATATAGGTTTATAGATTGGTTTGTCAACTGCTCTCCTCAAAAACGGCAACATATCTTACCCTATTGTAATATATGTATATTATTTTGAATAAAATTGTGAACGTAAAACAAAGTCGAAATATACATTATGCATTTAATTTTCATATAGTTATTTATCAGGCTACAGGAGACGGAAACTCTATTAGTAGTTTTAACTCTACCGATAGTCTTTGATCTCCATCTTAGAATTTCAATTTTCACAGAAGAAAAAACAATGAAGCATCATCAAGTCGAATTATCGATTGAGATAAATGTAAATAGTACAAAGTGAAACATGTAAGATGTATGAAAAAAAATTGTGTACCAGAAGAAACAACATTCATTTGAATATAAATGACTAGCCTAATTTATATTGTTTATTAAGCATAAGGATGTGAACTTTATGTTAGATGAAGCAAAAATTTTAAAAAGAAAATTATCATTTTTTTGGTAAGTGGTTTATAGGGTTTAGTTAAATTTGTAGATTGCTTTTTATCATTGACTTACTCTTGGTTTCAAATAGTACTCCAACTGAGATCAGTATATGACTAATCATGACTAATTATGACTAATTCTCTATGAAGTCACTCGAACTAAGGGACAATGATTAGTCCATCAGCGAAGTTTTACCGCATTAGACCTATTTGGACCTTTTCATCAATGCATGCATACTAAACTTCTGGTAGTTGAACCTAAGATTTTAAGCTGTCAAGATAAGAAATGTATTCGTAGGCAGTATTATTAGAATTAGCCAATTTAGACCTCGTGCCTCAGTCGATTTTCAATATATATTCCTTAATTTATTGAATTATAACTAAGAACACTAACTAGGAACACTATTTTAACAGAATACTGTAAGTTTAAAATATTGTTAGTTCAGAATTGTTCTTCTTGCCTTAATACAACATTACAGTGTCTCTCCAACAACAGGTAATACTTGACATTCTAGCAATAAAACGTTTACTTTGATCGTGCAAAACGTTTGATTTTAGATATTATTGATTAAAAAAATACTCCGTTTGGAGATAGATACTTAAAATATTTATACATTAGCATAGTTTTTGTGATATAAAAAAGCTATATCTTCGTATAAAATTCAGGTAAAAGAGGAGTAATCATCTTCAACGTAATGTTTTAAAGTATTAACGTAATTCAATGCATTTGATGACATTTTACCCGCTCTTTGATAATTTACACTAATCTTTTAGGATATTCATTGAAGTCATGTTGAACAAAATGACGCAGCGCCAGAACATTTTTATTGACTCTATGAAGCATAAATCTTCTTTTTTTTGATACATCTACCTAACGGTTCATTGTGTTTACGCAAAACAAGGAAGAGAAAAAAATCTGGACACTTAGAAACGTGTCATAGTTTTTTTGTGTGTGGAAAGTTGTTTATTTTCATGTTTTCTTAAATGAATAAATTACACGACTGAATAGTATCTATATCTATCTATAGGATATGATAACAAAAGTATACCTGAGTTTAAGGTCAATATAATCTATGAAAGATTTTTTCAGGTATTGTCATAATGAAACAAACATATCAAATAAATCAATTCGAGAGCATATTTCATTATAGGTTAGCAAAAAGACAGTATAGTTTAGCTATATTGTAGTGTATGCTACTGATATTGACAGATATAAGTAGTAGTATGTATCATTAATCGAAAGTCAAATGCCTGGAGGCAGACGGTTTAGAAGATCAAAGAAAAGAGGATGAGAACAAAGAATGACTGCTGTGGAAATGAAAGAACGATAAAGTGTGAGACGATTGATTGACATTTGCTGAAGGAATAGTCAAATTTGAGACAATTGATTGATATTTCGCATATGAAGTATTTACTGTACGATTCTCATATTTTACAAAGATATTCTGTAATTTTCTGATCTGATACATTCCATTGTCTCCACTTATGTTCTCATTCATTAAAATATGATTTAATTGCAGTATGTATTAGACAGAAAATTTAGCCTCAGATTTGTCCTATGATACTTACTTACGCCTGTTACTCCCAATGGAGCATAGGTCGCCGACCAGCATTCTCCAACCCACTCTGTCCTGGGCCTTCTTTTCTAGTTCTATCCAGTTTTTGTTCATTCTTCTCATGTCTGTCTCTATTTCTCGGAGTAATGTGTTCTTTGGTCTTCCTCTTCTCCTTTGACCTTCAGGACTCCATGTGAGGGCTTGTCTTGTAACACAATTGGGTGATTTCCTCAAGGTGTGCCCAATCCACTTCCAGCGCTTCTTCTTGATTTCTTCCTCCGCTGGAATCTGGTTTGTTCTCTCCCACAGTAACTTGTTGCTAATAGTGTCTGGCCATCGGATCCGAAGTATCTTGCGTAGCCAGCTGTTAATAAACTCTTGTATCTTCTAGATAATGGCTTTCGTGTCCTATGATATTCTGTACTAAATTCAGTTGAAGATCTCAATAGGAAAAAGCTATTTTTTCATGGACAGTATTATGCTGTCCACAGTTTTGAACTCGAGCTAGTTCTATAAAATGAATTTATTATATTCCTCTATTTATCATGACCTCAGTTGGCAATTTTATATCGTTTATTTATTCGTAATTTACTTTTACTTCTCAGACTCAATTCTTTCGTTCACAGTACTATTTCTAGTTTACTTAATTTTATTCTTAACAAAATTAGAATATTTTTTTCTACCATGATTTCTTGATTTTAAATCACTCATCTCTTTCATTCTAACCTAGCATTGTTCACTATGACGGGACTACTGATTATGAACGAACCGATTAGATTTAAGATAGCAAACCTGAAGTTTTCTAGCAATATTCACCTATCCATACAGACCAGTAGCGAATGTCAGTCACTCGTCTCATAATGTAATCTTTTTGTATGTTGAGAATAGTTAGTCCAGAAATTCGACTAAACCACTGTAATTTAGATATCGTTAGGACTTGATGTTCATAGTGGCCACATATCAACACGGATTGTGAACATGTAGTCATATTTACGGATAGTAGACAAATAAAAATCTATAGGAAACGAAATTATATAACAATATTTCAACATGTAAAAGATGTAAATGATCAGTGTTAACATGTTCTGATGCGGCAAACAGTGTATTATATCATGGACTAATTTTTAAAAATGGCTACGTTTCCCTTAGAAAACTGATCCAAAGGTTTTCAGGAAAATATTTAAAAACCAAAATGATCAAAAATAAGTAAGGTTCACAAACGAAACCGTATGAAAACCCTTTCCATTTATATTGATAAGTGAATTTTACTTATAATAGTATACTGAGCTATTCAATGTCAAATATATTTATAACCAAAGTTGTGAATAAGCTTGTTTATAACTGTATGTTATGTTTAATTAAAAATTCATTGAATAAATGAAATTTCTAGCTGTGATCAGTAGTATATTTATTATTTATTATAAATATAGATGTCCATACAAGTAAGTTTAAATAATCAAAGTATATGGAGAATAAGCTATAATAAGCTATATAATAGTCAGTTGTGATGTTAAACATTTAAAACATAATAAATTGAACTGGATAATTGAACATCGATCTTTTTTGTTATTGTTCGAATCCAACTATGGGTGTTATAGATCCCTGTGATTATTTCAAATACAATATTTATATATAATACCTCCATGCATTCGGCGCCTAAGTTATGCTAAACTGCTTATTAAAATTTGGACAACTATTTATATAAATTGGCTAATTGTTTTGATCAATGATCAGTTTTTTACAGTTCCATCTAATAAATGGTTTACTAAGGGTTGATAAAACAACTAAATGATTGTTGGATTCTATGTTAGGTGAGATTATAATTTATGGACGACGTTTGAGCGACGCTAACGTGACTTTCAGAATGTTCACCTACTTACGAAAGTTATATGAAAGTTATAAACCTGTGTGATGTATAAAGATTATGATTTACAGTTATCGATTAAGGTTTCATCAAGAATTGAAATCAGTTAAAATGCCATAATGCCATTTAGCTAAATAGAAGAATGAATTTCTTGCCCGAAATACAAGACCTTTTATCCTAAATCTGATTGATTTGTCCGTAAATTATAGTTACGCCATATGTTATGTTTACAAAAACAATATTCTATTGAATTTGATTGTTAAACATAACATTCAGTTAACTACTGTATTGATTGAAAGTTTGTTAAAATGTTTAATAACTGATATTTATTTTTAAAAAAGTTTATAAAAGCAAAAAAAACTAGTTCACTTTTACCGATGTTTAAGTTATAGTGCGTTGACGGAAAAAAAAATAATTGCCAACATATTTCTGTTTATATGAAATGCTGTAGTTTACATTACTGACTGAAATTAGTAAAACAAAGAATAAAACAGTTTCCATGATTGCTCTACACAAGGAATAATTGTGTGCTCATTAGTGATTGATTTTGAAAATTACATCTTGAAAATATAGTAGGAAACCGTGACCAGTAAAGTTTAAGCATTTCAGACGGTAGGCAGATACCCATCAATGGGATTGAATGGAAATCAAATAGTATAGAGAATTGATTGAAGTGATGAATGTCCAATCCATAGTGGAAATGTGAGTATTCACTGTTGAAGAGTCTTACAGAAGAGCAAAACAGCTGTCCAGTGACTCCTAGTACTTGTGATGTATGTTACTTATGTCGACAGAAATAAGTAGTATGTAACACTAATTTGAAGTGAAATGCCTAGAAGCAAAAGGTTGAGAAGATCTAATTGAAGAGGACATAATTAAAAACACAGAGTAATTGTAATAACAACAGGAATGAAGGAACAATGAAGAAAAAACTGATGCAAGGTATGTAAATAAAGTATTTAATGCATGATTTTCGTGTTTTACCAAAACATTCTATAATTTCATGTTAATTAATAATCTGATCTTCTCTACTTGAGTGTTTGTTCACTGAAGAATCAATACAGAAGTAATGAACTCATCATTTAGAAATGTAAATGATTAAATGTTACCTTTATGATTCGAATACCCGAATTTTAGTCAAGCTTTTAGGGTAATAATTCGATTCTAGTTGCTTAACTATAGTTAGCTCATAATGTAAAATAGTTTTGATGAAGTTTTAATGACTAGATTATAGTGGAACTTTGATTGAATGAATATAATACCTACCAGAATCTTATTTAAATTAAACAGTGTAGGGATGAAATAATCCTTATAAAATGCTTAGACTTAATTATGATAAGTGTAAAACAAGGAAAATTGATGTTGGTGGTGATGATGGCGGTGGTCTAACTTCAATTGATTACACGATTTCAACTATAAAATTACTGAAATCTCCACAAAACCCCCTTGTGATAAAAATGATATTCTTGACAATATGAGAAATAAAGTTTTCATATGTTCTTCATTAAATTACAAAAGAAATTTTTAATTGATGACTATAATTCAGTTTTTTAATTTTCGATTTTTCGAGATCTTTTTTAATTTTTCAAAATTTTTTCTGATTTTTCGAGATTTTTTTTGATTTTTCAAAATTTTTTCTGATTTTTCGAGATTTTTTTTTTTGATTTTTTGAGATTTAAAAAAAATTTTAATTTCCTGTTAATCAAAGTTAAAAATAAGAATAATGCAAAGATAGAATATATTTTATTACCAATAAAACGAAACCCAGGTTCTTTTTTCATAGAATAAGTAGTTGTTGAAGTTTTCTTTCTTATGACACTGATTGTTTGTTAAGTTGTTAAGGGAAACGGGAGAAGAATAATGGAAAGTGTTATACAATGTTAAAACTAAAGGTGTTATCATTGAACTCTGTTTTATAAAAAAGGTTTTCATTAACAGGAAATATATAAAACTGTTAATTATCTTCAATGATACAATATCAAGTATCTTAGTCCTAGATAAATACAATCTTGTCATAAATTATAAAGGGATAAAGTCTTTGTAATATTAAACTACATAATTGTTTAAACTTAACATGAAAATATTGATACAACAATAATAACGAGGAGCCTAAGTTCATTACCATTGTATCTTCAATCATTTATTGAGAATAGAAGAAACAATATCAAATACTTAAGACTAGTAGTCTATGAATTATGTGTCCAGAGTTTTGCAGGGGATATTAACATCACATAATATAATTACATAAAATTATTACTTATAATTTAAAGAATATCTGTTATTTTTAAAACGTATTACATTTGCAATAAACTAAAGTGTAATCTAAAGGGAAGAAGAAAACAACTGTTATACATAAGCAAAGACGGATAGTAGCTAGCAATGGAATCTGGGATGCGCATTTCGTCCTCTTTGGGACTCCCCAACTGGATGTGGCTGCATCTGAGTTGATGTCCAATCTAGGACTCAAACTCAGTACCTTCCGCTTCAAACGTCATCGAGGTTATCCACTTACCTACTGAGTCTTTATAGCCACTTACTTGTGCAGTGAGGTGATGTTTAAACTCATTTGGTATTGTTAACTTGAATCTTCTCATTGATTTTCGGTCTCTTATTAACATACGTGCATACTGTGCGTA
This sequence comes from Schistosoma mansoni, assembly GCF_000237925.1. Lineage (NCBI taxonomy): Eukaryota > Metazoa > Platyhelminthes > Trematoda > Strigeidida > Schistosomatidae > Schistosoma > Schistosoma mansoni. The sequence goes on from NC_031496.1 coordinate 5,764,633, forward strand.
TTTCCTCGATATTGTCTTAATTTACAAGCATTATAAGCAAAGATAGATAGTGACTACCAGTGAAATCGAGGACACGCGTTTCGTCCTATTTGTACAATATCGAGACTATACGCACAATATGCACATATGCCAATAAGAGACTGATCAATTGCAGTCCTAAACAATAATGTGAAGATTCAAGTATACAATACGAAGTAAATTTAATTGTTATATATATTTATTACACTTACTACAGATTATAAGCTAATCACAAAATAAGGTCACTTATTGTAGATAGTCAATGATCTGATAGAATATATATATAAGGACTGTTCGTCCATATTTCAGTGTATTAATTAACACTGCGAAAGGGAAAAAAATCAATTTTTTTTTATTGTTGTTGTTGTTGCTGTTAAGAATTTGATCTTCTCTCTAATCTAAGTCAAGTTCAAATCATAAACTTATTGTATATATCTATATTCCCTTATTGTTATTATAGAAAAAATTTAATTAATTTTTACGCTTAAACATATTTTCATTAAATTATAGATTGAAGTAAAAGGGAAAAAGGAAAATTATTTAATTAAAAAAATAAAGAAAAAAATAGAAAAAAGAAAAAGAAAAGAAAAAATTAATAACCACTTACAATACTCATTATGACCTTAAATATAATACAGGGATGATAAATTATTAGTGTACTGAAGTCATTGGCTTTTTTTGTTGTTAATGTTCAAATAGTTTGTTACTTAAAATAATAAAGTTAAATAAAAAAAAATCAATAAACAAAAAGTATTTTGTTACCCTTATATGTTTAAGGAAACAAATTTAACAACTAGGGGGGGGGGAAACATTTAGAAATATCATAGAAAATTAGCTGAATAAATAAAATTGTAGTATACATGTATAAATATTTAAGTGATGTAGGATTTTAGTGTCCTTATCTAAATTATTGAAGAGGATTAAATTTAATAATCAGTAATCTTATCAGTATGAGGTTGTAAAGATTATTAAGAATTTTTAATTGAGGTCATGAATCGATTAATGTTAGATCACCATTGAAAACCTGGAAGCGCTGGAAGGCCGTTTCGTCTTAGTATGGAACTTCTCAACAGTGCGTATCCACGATACCGCCCGCTGTGTTTGAACCCAGAACCTTCGGTCTCGAGCGCGAACGCTTGACCTTTAAACCACTAAGTCAGCATTCAACGGTATTACTGTGTTACCTCAACCAATCCACAAAATTACCCGACCACATTCCATTCTACTGAAGTATATAACTGTCTCTACCTGACATGGATTAGCCCCACTGGTCATGGCTCCTCCTAGAACTCCGAGAATTCCCTCACGAAGCCAGTCACTAGTAAGCACATAGTAATTATCAGTATGAGGTTGTGAAGATCCTGCTCGCTGGATCGTGGATGCGAACTACTGAGGAGTTCCATAGTAGGACGAAATGGCATTGAAGTGCTTCCAGGTTTTCAATGGTGGTCTAACATCGATCGATTCATAATTTCAAACAAAACAAAATCAGTGATCTATTCTACATATTCTGGAACAAATATTGATACAGTTACTTTTATGCACATAAGTTTCATCATGAAATGTGATGTTATTTGATGTACTGCTGTGAACTTAATACACATTAGTGACATTGAACTATGATCTAACTTTACTTTCACTTATCCAAGACTAATACATCCTAATTTATGAAGGCTGTCACGAGATTTAATGATTTTGGGACAGTATCGGGATACAGGTAAATCCGGCTGACGTGTCCCAGATATGACGAAACAAACTTTTCAACTCCACTCTTATTCACTATTCATCATGACTAAAGCAAATAAATCTGAATTGAAATTAGAGGATAAATTGTATTTTACGCCTTTTTTATAATTTCAAGTTTTTGATTATTCTTCAAATGAAATTTACCATCATAGTGTTTAGTATTTCTATTGTATATTTCAAATATATGGTCCATATGACTTCGGTATCTGTATGGAAATAACGTTTAAGGATGCCATTATTGTGCTAAAAGCTGTTTCAATTAATTAAAAAGGTTAGAAGTTTCTAATAAAAAATTTATGACGGCTAACAATGATCCAGAGATCAAAAGTGCTTAAGAAAGATGCCTATAAAGTCTTTTGATACACAGTCGTAAATAATAAAATATACTTGTGTGGCTAGCAAAACGTCTATATCATAGCCTAATGAGCGAATAACAAGACTACTTCTGTTCATTACTACGTGTCATTATTGGAATGATTAATCTATGTAGGAAACTATACCAAATTTGTTCGTGTAAATGCCCATACAACTTAAAAGATAATTTGAAAAAACAATGCAGTCATTCATTTAGTATTGTTTGTTTGAATCTTCCCAATAATGTTTAGGATTGCAACTGGCTATCAGGACTCAGTAGCTGAGTGGATAACGTGATGGCGTTGGAAGCGAAGGGTACTGGGTGCGAGTCCCAGAGTGAACATCAACTCAGATGCAGGTATATCCAGCTGACGAGTCCCAAATAGGACGAAACGTGCCTTGTCCTGGATTCCACGGCTAGCCACTATCCATCTTTGCTTACAATACAGTCATTGTTTATTAATTCTTTCAAAATTGTTTGAAGTCATCTAGTAAAGGTAATGAAGTTGTAAGTGATACTAAACTTTATTGACGATGGCATATAAGAAGTTTTTTGAATAATGTCGCTAATATAACTTAAGGTTGTTTAAATCAAATCATACTCTTTTCTTTATTCCTTTTAACAAAATTTTAAGTTAAGATTAAAGTATTCATTAGAAATGGATGGAGTAAACAAGTATATTTCAATTATGTAGAATAATTGTTTACCTGCTGAGTATTAAGCAACTGATGAAAGAACAAACAAGAGTCAATAATTATTTAAACAGATGTGATACCATTAGATTTAGATACATCCCTTTTAAATAATTAGTCTGTACTAAAGGCACAAATGATTGATTTGTATTCTATTTTCTATCAACGTTTAAGGGATTTTCAAGGAAGTAATAGGATATCTGTGAGATGAATTGTTAATTATCTTTGTCTATCCATCTTAAGTTATATTCATCAAACAAAAGCACTATGTCGTGTGTATTTGTTTACCAACTTCAAAAGTGTTCAACAAATGATCTTTAGTTTGTGAATCAAGATAAGATTGATGCCTAAATGAATTATATTAATTTGAAAATCATCATTTTCCACTTTTTGTTATAATCTTTTATACTGATTAATTACTATAATAAAGAGTTTGTAGTGTCGGTTACCATGTTAAGCTCACATAACTTATTCTAGCTTCTGTACAGACAAATTTATCCGTTCTTCTTGAGTCACGTTTGACCTTGTTAATTATTCGCTTATAAACCCTGACTATTTTTATATGAGAGTTTTTTTACAATTCTTATCCTATTCATTACATATCTGTGGCTTATTTTCGTGTGACTATAATTTTGATTAATGCTTGATTAAAAGGGGATTTAGCTCACACGTCTTCTCCACTGCGTATAATTTCTTTGCGCTTCATTCCTTTGATCATCTAACTGGATCGATGATTGAACAGAATATACGTATTCGAAATCCTTTCTCGTATTTGACTGATTTTAATTGTTATTCATTAACGCAAGTTAAGTCGATGATTATATAGACGACATGTGTACTTCAATGATATTCATACGATCCATGTGAAATCGGATAACGGGCCATTAAAATAGTGAGCACATCGTCCGATCTGATTGACGTCAAAATGAAGGGTTCTTGTCATAGAAAGAAATAACTGTCTAATAAATCCTCGTTTCTAGTGATTGACTTACACAGATCAATGGATGATATAATCAACAAGAATTTCACAGACTACATAAACCTCTCATAGTAAAAATAGTTATAAATAAAAAATATAAGGGAAAATGTTAAAAATCAGCTCATCTTATATGAATGTTAGGATTGTGGTAGAATGAAACTTTGCATGTGTTGCTTTGGCACACAAATTTTAGGTTGGATATGATAAATTGTTAACGCCACTGTATTTTGTCTAGTCGTTTGGCTGTGTAAATGATTGTGAACGTTATTTATGTTTGAAGAATATGAACAAAATTGTCAAGAGAATTTAACACACTGTTCTTTTGAAATTTTACCAAGTTAACATTAAGGGATATCTTTAGAGAGTGTTCGTTTAGAACAGCCAATTTAGTCTGCTCCACAATAGAAAATAAAGATATAAATACAAAATGAAATAGTTCAATAGGGCGGCTGGAAGAGACAATACGAAGCTTACTGTCATGAGATGATTCTGTGAAAGACTTTGTAAGTCAGCTAGAGCATAGGAAATGTGTTTGTTTAATTCCCTATAAACACAATTGTACAGTTTGAATAAATGAATTAGCCGAAAAAGAATTGTTCGGCGTATTATCTTCAATTCTCTTTGTTTTTTTTCAATACTCCTACTGTTGTTTCAAGTAAATTTTTCATTCAAGTGTCCATTGTTCAATTTCACTCGTTCATTCTAGGTTCATTTATTTAAATCACACAGATTTCCTATGTCGGTACATTATTGTCATAAACTATTGACAATATTACAGAATTGTATTGAAATATAAACACCTTAACAATTTGTTTGTCAGTAATTTTGTATCGAAATTAAAGGACTTTAATGTATTCCTTGTATATTCCACTAGTTTCTATTAAGATTAAACAGCTTTTACAATAAAATGTAGGTGACTTTATGATGTAAAATGAATAATCTATAGTTTTGATATTGTTGTTACCAATGCCAAATAGAAAACAGAGATAAGTGAACGAAAAAGTTGGTTTCAAGGATTTTACTGAATAAAACCTCGGCAGTTCATTGTTATTTCAATCATGATCTTTCTGTTTAAGTGAGGTATATTTAATCCCGTATTATATAATGGTCCCTGATTTGTTACTTTATTGTGTAACTTAGTTGTTGCACATGTTCGTCTCGTTCATTGTGTCTATCGAATGAATAATTATCTTACATATTTCTATATTGTATAGGCTTTATATTCTTATTATCCTTTGATTGTTGCGTAAATATATTGGACACTTGAAATTTTGAATGACTTATGTAACTATCCGTGATCATTGAGATGTAAATTGTGTTTTGACTTATTTCAGTCATGATGGTACAATCATAGCACGTACACTAGGTTACTTTTAATTTAAACTTATTTAAGTAAATCCAGTAGATGGACGTTTGACACTAGATAACATAAATATCTAAACATTCAGTGGATTTAAGTATTATCTTTGCACTTGAATGTTATTTGAGATTTTCATATTAAAATTATAGCAAAAACGTAATATTCTAAGTTAATTTTCTTCAACTGTTAAATTATTTTGAATAATCCTAATAAAATTGTGCACTATGGGCTTAGTGATTTAATGGATAATCAATTGTATTCCTGGAGGACATCCTTAAAACGAATCACAAAATGTGGTTCTGTGGTATATGATATCTCTCAATGGATACCTTGTTGAAACATCTGATGACAGGAAAAGGTAGCCCAGATGTTTAATCAGGCCGCCAATTGCATTATAGAGTAACGTGAAGCCAAAAAACTAATTAAACACAAACAATTAAACAAAACACTTTCAGGTCAGCGATTAAAGAAAATGTCAACTCATGTTAACATTACTGTATCAGATTTTTTTCTGAAAATGTCCTTAACTACTCACTAGGTAACTTTGTCAAACATTTAAAAAACAATTCAGATTTCAATATTTCTAATTATGAAACTCTCTGAAATTTCTATCACTAAAATTTGATTTAATTGATACCAAATTTTGTTTTAATGTCCTTAAATTGATCAATTAAACTGAACTACATTAATTTCATTGAAATTTCTTATAAAAACAAAACAATGTAATGACATTATTCTCTATGGTAACCTTTACATTGGTAATGACCTTGAGGAATGTATCAAGTTTAATTAGTGTGTGTTATCGTGAGAGAAAAGTTTAATAATGGTAAGGGTTAGTTTACTTATCGTTTATTTCCAGTAAAGAAAATTACAACTATCTTAAGATTGAAATTTTCAATGAATAAATTTGTCATTTCGAAAAAAAGGAATAAAAAACGCGGTAATTAGTTCGGGTCAGTTATGTAAGTAAAAAAAGGTGTAAAATGACTTGAATAAGGGATAAATCAATCTAACTGAATGCTTCATAGATTGTATGTAACCAGTTGATAGATGTTATGGTGTGTATGAATTTCAAAGAATGATCCTACAATCTGTGCATTATATAGTAAGTATTTAGTTAACATAGAAAAAATAGATTTTTTTGATAAGAGGAGTAATTCATATTCATGGTGTCGTAAAATTTGAACGATATCTATCTGTGTCTGTCCAGAAAAATGACTATTTTCAAGCTGTCTGAAAATCTTTTAAATGTTTCATCTAGACGGTTCAGTATTTACATTTGAGACTATTTGAAAATAACCTGTGTTGAAAATTTTCAAACTAGAATTATCTAATTATTTAGCACCACTTAGATATGCTATGAAACCTATGTTAATCAAAACTAAACTCTTTAAAGAATCTTATTAGGGTCAATTTTTAACCAATATCTATGAATCTCAGCTTTACACGTGATGATGTCATAAAGACAATCAGTAGGAGACTGAACACTGCACTAGCCACAACTTATTTGGCAGCGAAACTGTTAATTTTATGTGAAAAAAACATGTTAAATAAATCAATCAAAGGTTGACAAGCACACCTTTCATGTTACCGCTAACTGCATTTATAAATTTGCGTGTACCTGCCAAAGCAGCTATATTGGCCGAACAGAAAGGAGGGCATATCTTAGATTTTTTGAGCATGTTCCACAAAGTCTCAGAACAAGAGAAAAACTCTAAATAGTGCAATTACCAAACATCTTCGAATACAGGACATCAGGTCGATACCTTGCAATTTTTCAAGGTGATCAGAAAGCATCCAAGCTCCAGTTGTCTGAAGTTTGCTGAAACCTTTGCTATCAGGCGTCAAAAACCTGACTGTGTTGAAAAAGAGATGATTATTAATCTTTTTTTTGCCTTGGTAACAAATATTCCTTCGTTGCATCTTAAAATTTTTAAAACTCTTTCTTGCATTTATTACATCATTGAGTTTTATTACAACTATCTTGCAGATTAATAGTCTTATTTTATTAACTGAGCTCTATTCATTTTATCCCTATCAGCGTTTACTCATTGTGTAATCACTTGTTTCTACCCGTTTGAACTGTTGTCACAATCAATGTTGCAGGATTTCCTTTCACATAAGGTATATATTTATAATATTCAGTCTGTTAAATATTTTTTACACCCTTGCTATACTATATTGTGTCTTCAATATAACTTCCAACTAAACCCTTTCATGGAAGTAATCTAATCACATTACGTAATTATGGTTTTAAATATCACAGGTTGTAAAGCAGCTGACGAGAATGAACGAAATAAAATGAATCTATCTTATTCTGCTAGAATCTTTGTTCTTACTCTTTTCAAAACGATAAAAGGAACTATGTGTATGAAACATCTCATAAGTTATTAATTTTCCAATCATTTACTATGTTACCATAAAATATTATATTTAATCCTTGATAAACTACTTAGTGTTCACTGTCGAATACTTTCTGACTGATCTGACATAACTACACAATATTAACTTGTTTTTACTAATTAATATTAACTCGATGAAAAGTTTTGTCATAAACTAATCTCTTTATATACCAAATATTCATTGTTCCCAACATATACCAAATAAATAAATCACGTAGAAAACTAACCCGCTAAACAAACTTATTTTTATTTATTTAAACACATAAATATTGGTACAAGGAAGCACAAGATACATATTCGCCTCACAAATTTCATTTGATTTGTTGGAGGGCTACGTTACTGCCCAGGTGCCCCAACTGAAGCAGGTGGTTTTCTTAGGGGGCCACACCCCGAGCCTTTGACCAAAAGGACTGATCCACAAGGCAGTGGAGCATTGTAAGGAGATGCAGTCTCATGGTAGACGGTGACCAACGATTGGTTCATACGTCATTTGTTCCCTCAGGATGCTGGAGCCCATGTGCACCATTGGTTTTGAATCAGTGTTTTCCAACTCCCCTAGGTGAACATTCTGTGTCCATCAACCCGATTGAAGCGCCGGATATTCGCTTTTTGTCCTCTCATATTCGTAAATAACAGTAATGCCATGAGAAGGCAGTGAGTAGGACGTCCCTGACAGAGGCTATATACGCATGGCCATATGAGAGCATTTCGAGAGGCAGAGCGGTTTCTCCCCACTCTCGGCCGTACCAGGGCATTTAGAGGCCGCTAAACAAATGCTAACCAGAAAAAATATAATTTAAACTATTTAAACTGTACCTTGCCAGTCAGAAGGTCTTTATTTAGAAGACTTTTGTTTTCTTTAAAACAAAAAAAATTAGCAAATCATTGTATTGTTCAATGCTTAGATCAGTTTTGATTTTATAAAGATCTAAATGATAACAGTTAACATAGTCCGCTTTTTTCAATTTTTTTTTCCAAAAATATTATTCACCTTTATCATAAATCAGATCGTGTAGAGTATTTGTTGTTGTTGTCGTTGTTGTTGTTAGGGAAAAATAGGATTATTATTTTAATATGTAAACATTGGTATAAGAAACAATAGCCTATAAACTATTCATTCATAATAATACTATTAGTTATAATAATAATATAAATAATTGGAGACATTTTCTAAACAATAAACCTTTTATAAATGTATTTAATTATTATATTATACTCATCATGTATTCTCATTTCATAGGGTAGCTCATTGGACATTTTGATTTTGTTTAAATTTTGTCCCTTTTTATTTAAAAAAAAATTGAACAGTAAATAGACTGATCAATTATAGTCCTAAACAATAATGGGTAGATACAAGTAAACAGCACCAAGTGAAGATGAATGGAATGGAATCCCCTCTATTACAACAACAAAGAAACGAGTAAACAATGTTATACATTAACTATTTAGTTTAATTAAAAAGTCTATCAAAATAATATCCATTTTTGTTTATTATATAAACATTTATGTTCTATCAGAATATAATAAAACTGATTTTATTTTATAATTTAATGTAAATAGAGGGGGGGGGAAGAGAAAAAAAGAAGGAGGAAGACAAAGTGTTACTGGAATAAAATTATAATGAGATTGATACTTTTGAATCAAATCCATTTTCATTAAGAAAACTGGAAAGAAAAGTTTATGAATTAGACAAAATTAAAGAGAATTGTACATGTTGTTTCTGTGCAGAATACGTTTCTGTAATAGAGTTCGTATTCATGACTAAGTGAGAAACCGAACATTCGATCTTGATAATATACAGAATAATAGTAGTAAAATTTTACTTAAGAATTAATTGAGAATAGAAAATATGATTTCAGATTGGTATTTCATTTTAAAACCGTCTTAGTAACTAATGGATAAAAGCTAGACAACTAACTATTAATAACTAAGATCTTCATGGTGGAAAGTGTGAGTCAATTGAAGCTATAACTGTAACTATAAACTAAATATAAAGCGTACGATGGTTGAAAGCATAATGTTTCATGGTACTTACTAGTCGGGCAATATAAGATAAAATTAACGGTGTATTTTGAAAACTGTAAATGATCACCTCTTGAATAAAGATTAAGTGTACTCTGTTATATCGTTGACTGACTTTACTGAAACAAACAGTGAAAACCAATATCAAAAGTTGTAAATGTCAATGAATACACCACAAGAGTTTATGGTCATGTGTATTTGTTCTTGGAAAGAATATTGCAGTGAAGTACTGGAAAGTTCTATGCTAGATACATTTACAGAAGTTTTCTAGTTGTGAGTAGTTCATCAACTCATTCACGTTAACAAACTGACTAAAATTATTGAATTTATTATCTTGTAAAATATTCAGGAGTCTTTATGACTTTGCTTTAATGTTTAAGGAAAAATACTTGGGCAAATGAAATATATGAATTAAATTTGAAGATTGAAGACAAAATTACATTATTAAATTTAAAACAAATTCCTTCGTATTCTACAGCGAATTCAACTTTTCGAAAAAATACAAAATCAGAATTAGAAAGTTTCCTTCGAGAGTTTCATAGTGATTAGAATCTTGTACTTTGAACAAGATTTTTTTCCAATATATGAATGATGAGAAATGTGTGTTGAAGGAAAATGGCGTCGTTTCACTGGAAAAAAGATCACTTATGTGGAAGTGAACACAATGACACTTTTTAAAGTTATTTAGTGAAACGAAACAACTATGATTCTGTTCTTGGTCATTCCGTAAACGATTGTTTATAAAATTTAACGATTCCATTGAGGAAAAGACCTGTTTGCAATCTCATTGCTTATATTATTATGATAGTGATTATTATCAATATAGGGTTGTGGAGATTGACAAGTTTTAAGTGAGATCATGAACCAATTAGCTTTAGATCACCATTGTCAAACTGAAAGTATTCGACAGCCATTTTGTCCTAGTATTGAACTTCACCGTGATGTACATCTATGATCTAGCACGCCGTGTTTTGTGTGAGGCAGTTATCATTTGAAGACAATGGAAAATGGCCTCTCAATTCCGTGGATTGGTTGAAGTTAGACATTAACACCGTTGAATATCGGCTCAGTGGTCTGAAGATTAGGCGTTCCCGCGCGAGACCAAATGTTCTGGGTTTGAGTCGTGCGTGCAGGATTGTGTGTGAGGACTGGTGAGTAGTCTCATAATCGGACGAAACGGCCTTTCAGTGCTTACGGAATTTCAATGGTGGTCTAACAGTAATCGGTTCATGATCTCAAATTATTATTATTATAAATGTATCTTATCAGTTAATTTCAGATTATTATTTTGTAGAAGCAGAAATATATACTCGATAATAATACACTAGAAGGATAAACTCAAACTTAATGAAACTGCTGCACACAAATATTATCAATACAGAGGAATAATTTTGTAAAACTTATGGGTTTCGGATATCTTCATTTCCATAAATTGCTATATTTCATGAATCAAACATTCCCTCAAGTCCAATTTTGTCAAAGTTTCGAGCACCTACGTATAACCTGGCTAAATGGCTGAATAAATTGCTGGATCTTATCCGTAGGAATTTATGTAAGTAGGCGCTGATAAATTTTTTTTTCGAAGGTGAATACTTTCTTCGGATTGATGTAGTTTCTATAACAAGTTAGGCAGGACCATTATTAGCTGATTTGTTTATGACACCTGTCTGAAATCTAGCTGAAGACCTAAACGAAAACATGTTCCTTTACAAAAGATATGGGTATGATATCTCAGTCATCTGTGATAAAAATGAGGGTATGAATTATTTGTTGAGTAGGCTTTCATGTGAACCGAAGTGAGGTTGTTGAACGAAACATTAAATGAGAATCGTTATCCTTTAAAATTCATGAATCGATTAGCTTATTTTTTATTTATTAAGAATGGAAAATATTTTACGTACAATTAGTAATAAATCGTAACCAGTTATAAGTTATACATGTCACATATTCATCTTACTTAAGTTATTGCTATAAACTAGGGTGCACTGGAAAACTGTTACAACATAGAAAGGTATTCTTTTAAATAGTTCATCCAAGAACTAGAAAAAGATCGAAACCATACACCTTAAGAGTCACAATGAACATTCAATCATTAAAACAACTAAGAAGGAGTTCAGTGAAAAAAAGTTTAAAAATCAATACAATGGTAATATATAGTGGCCATTGTTCATTATCATTTCTGAGTTGCTTCAATTCCATTAGCAACAACATGTTTCTCAAACTTTAACAAAATTTCAGAATAAATCATTAGTTAGTTGATCATTATACCTTAGTCAAATGAGATTCCGGAAAATCTCATCTATTTTATTCAATGGAAACTTCAGGAAATCATTTGTTTAGACATTATAATCTCTTTTAAGTTAAATATAACACATTATTATTAAATGTTATAGAGTTCATTGTATATAACATTAATTTTATTCTTGAAACTACAGATTTTTAATAATTTATTTAAAAAAGAGTATCAATGAGTTATGAATCATTGATAGTAAGTTTCAATTGAAATAAACCACTTCCATTTACATCGTTTTTAAACTTTATTATAATTTTAACAGTTAAATTTATGAGTGAATCTAAGCTAGACCACTATTGAAAACCTAAAAGCACTGAAAAGCCATTTCGTCTTAGTATGGGACTACAAGGCAGTACATACTTAGGATCCGACGAGTGTGACTCAAACCGAGGACTTTCAGTCTCGTGCGGACGATTAACTTTTAAGCCATTGATCCGGCACTCATTTGTAATATTGTCTAAAGTCATCCAATCAATGATCTTGCTAAACCGTTCATCCGTTCAATATGATCTTTTATTTTTAGATATAAGGGATTAAAAACTTAAATAGATAACATTATTCTATGAATTATGGGTCACATTAGTATACATTGCACAAATATAGGTATCGTACTTGTAACTATAGCGATGATATTAGTTAATGTCAGTGAAAATACCAATGAGTGTAGCAATTGTTAGTAAGCATTCATTGTTAGTAAATGTATCGAAGTATTAAATAATCATTGCTTACATAATACTACTGAATAAAGTTCATTAGCATAAATAAAAATGATCTTAAATTAATAGTAATCTTTGAGAGATACAGAGCTGTATATAAACAAGAAAGGTTCATAAGGTTTAAAGCTGATCATTCTTATTGAGTTCAAATAACATTTATGTGGAATATATAAGACTTTTTCGTATTCAAATTAATATTGTTAGCTGAAGTTATTTAAATCCTATCATACCAATTTAGACTTGTTTATAAAAAACACAATCGATTCTGATAAGTTGCAGTGAACGAAGATATGGTGAGGAATACCAAATTATACAATAAGCAAAAATGAATGGTGGCTAGCAATGAGATCCAGGACGCTCGTTTCCTCTTATTTCAAACTCAACGGCTGGAAGTACCTACATTTCAGAGTCGATTTTCACTCCGAAACTTGAAACCAGTACCGTTCGCTTCAAACACCGTCACGTTATTAACTTAACTACTGAGTTTAGATAACCACTAGCTTGTGTGATGGAGTGACGAATCCCAAATAGGGTGAAACATTCGTCCTGAATTTCATTGATAGTCACCATCCATCTTTGCTTTTAATACTTGTGACTTGTGGCAATAACGAGGTATTACTCACAGGATGCACATATGACAAAAAAAGACTGATCAATTACAGTCCTAAACATTAATGACAGGATTTAATCAAACAATACATAAATGAATTGAAAACTATACAATGCCTCCCTAAAATATGAAGACCATGTATTCAATACATTATTTGCACATATTTGTTCAGTTGTCCTCTACATACAAGATTCGTTCAATCTTGTTGTTAATACAATTAATTTCAGTTTTCCATCCTGTACTTTTCAATTCAAGTTTATGACAATAATTATTCCACTTCTGATTGCCTACTACATACTACTTATATATGTCAGTATAAGTAGCATACAATACAAAATATATATTCTAGATTTTTTAGTTTAAATGTATTCAGTAAGATATTTTCAGACTTTTAAAAACAAGAAGAAAAGAAGGAATGTAAATTTAGTAAGCCTTACATTTAAAAGCGCATAATTTCAAGTGGAATTAAAACATTATTTAAACATTGTAGCAATTATCTAACAAAATATTTTTGTTCTTTTTTGAAGAAGCTTTCAACATGAAAAATTCTTTAAGAAAATATCACTTTTAATTACTTTAAACAAAATAGAATACATGAATTATACTACTTATTATTATAGACAATACTACTTTTATATTATTTCATTCAAACATATGGATATTATTTGTTCATCTGTAATAATAATTAAGTATCCCTTTTTTTTTGGATAACTTTATTTATCCATAACATACATAATGAAATGATTTTTGAAAAAAAATGTTTCATTTTTGAATTTTTGTAGAAAAAAAATCTTACATCCATTTACTTAGAGATTATTCATAACGACATAATTATTTCCAATTATGTACAATAGATAGACTTTGATGATAGTATTAAACTGATAAGAATATTCTTCATTCTATTTTTATGTTTGATGATAACCTTGTCTAATTCAGTTATAGATCAGAATGAGTTTTGTGGAGATTTAAGTATTTTCATAGTTGAAATTATGAGTCAATTGAAGATAGACTACTATGGAAAAGATGGAAGCACTGAACTACCGTTTCGTTCTATTATGAGACTCCTCAGCAGTGTGCATCCACGATCTCGCACTCGCGAGATTCGAACCCAGGACCTATTAGTCTTGCGCCAGAGCACTTAACCGATAGACCACTGAGCCGGCATCCAACAGTGTTAATGTCTAACTTCAACCAATCCACAAATTTGAGCAACCATTTCACCAATGTCTTCATTGAGTTCATATCTCACAACAGATCTGGTTGAACTCCACTGGTTACTGATTTTTCTTAGAACTCCAGGAAATACCTCATGGAGCCAGTCGCTAATGAGCATAAAATTCTCCACAAAAAACCCCCTCAGTTATGTTTTTTCAACCTGTAGTGTATGCTACTGGTGTTGACAGGTATTAGTAGTATGTATCATCAGTCGAAAGTGAAATGACTGGGGGAAGAAGGTTAAGAAGACCGAAGAAGGAGAACGAGAATAAAGAATGATTGATGTGGAAACAAAGGAACAATAAAGTCTGAGACGATTGACTGATATTTGCAAAAGGAACAGTCAAGTTTCAGACAATTGATTAACTGTATGGTTCACAGATTTCATTAAGATGATTTATAATTTTGTGTTGAAATATATTCAGTTGTCACAACCTGTGTTCTCGTTCACTACAAAGCTTAGATTATCTAGATTTGATTAGATCAATTAAAACATGTTATATTTTAAAACAAATTATTTAAGGTGATTTTTGAATTTTTTTTCTAACCTTACCAATATTTCAAACAATTCTCCGAAGTGTGTAAAATTCCAATTAAGTTTATAATTTATAATAAAAACGAAATTTTCTTAAAAAATGTTTTTGACTATACGGGTATTGCATTACTTGACATTCATCATGATTGGCGGCCTGTTTAAACATCTGGGCTACCTGTCATCTAGATATTTCAAACAGTTATCTGATTTCGTTTGTTTTAATAAATCATTATGCCTATTAATCGCACAACCTATTCAGGTGCGTTTCTGAAAAGTGTAAGACCTTTCGCTGTAAAGGTTACAGAAGGCCTAATCAGAAATATCGTGGTTGCTGGCAATATGCAGCGACAAGAATGTACATTATCCAGATGTCGATTGACTGGGCTGCTAAGTTCTAACTGGCGATCACTCAATATTCATCGTCAGGAAGGACGAAGAAGTAAGAAACGGAAACTTGTTGAAGTACTTTGTGCTGAGAATTCTATATTGTACCAAAAATGTAATATTGAATAAAGCTAATAATAATAATAATCATTTATCGATCAGTTGATTTCCCAATGTTTAAACACAAGGTTTTTGTCCTGTATTCAATATATTACGTCATTTTAAAAAGGACTGATCAGAAAATTCAGATGCACTGGAAGTGTACACTATTTAGAAAAGAAATAAACAATTACTTCCATACAGTTTTTTTTGTTTACAGCAATTTAAAAAAAATGATACATTGGTTCAGGTACCTTCAAGTGCATAATTACATTTCATAATATTTGTGATATAATAATTTACCTGGAAGCACTGGACACCAGTTTCACCCTAGTATGGGACTTCCCAGCACTGCGCATCCACCATCCTACATGTGGGACTCACACTAGAATGAAACGGCCTTCCAGTGTGTCCAGGTTTTCAGTAGTGTTCTAACTTAAATAAACTCATCAATTCAACTATTAAAACGATTAAAATCTCCACAAATCCCCATCTTAATAATGATCTACATTCGACAAAATTCTTATCACACTTCAGTTATATTTGGAAGTGTATAGGAAATTTCATTCACAAAAGAAGTGTATAGCAAAACATACATTTTCTATTTGCACACTAAATAATCAAATTAAAAACGAGTTTTATATAGTACATCATATTTAATAGTTGAACTCATGAATCAATTACGGCTAGACCACTTGGAAAACCTGGAAGCAGTTTACTCCTGATGATTTCAACTAATAAATTACTACCAACATCACAAAACCTCTTTCTGATAAAAATCAATTAATTCCACTATGAATTAAGTACACTTGAGATTTTGAATTTCGAATCATACTTATGACTTCTAAAGTATAGATGATCCTTTAATCTGATCCAAGTTATTTATCAGAATTTTTGCAACTCCGAAATTCAGGAGTTTAATTTACATATATTGAAAGAGTGATTATTTTATGATAAATATGAATATGCCATAGCATTTTGACCTAAATTGTTTATTCTGGTTAGCGCTTTTTCATCGGCTGGAAAAAATCAGAAAAAGACTGCCCAGGACAAAGTTCCATTCGGAATCCTGATGAGTAGCTTACGCTTCTCCACGATGGGTAACAGGCGTAAGTAAGTAAGTAATAGTGTTTTACCTATTCATTAGGGATTAATGACAGTTTTGTTTATATTGTAATTTGTATAATTTTATTCAGTTAAATATACAAGCACTCTGAAATATTATTGTTAAGATAATACAATTCACTTGATCAAATCAATCGACAACTAATATACAACATCACTTAAATGGTGACAGTCGTAAGTCGACTAAAATACAAACGTCAAAACATCGAAAAAGAACTTTTACCCTTCTAAAGACAAGGAAACAATATATGTATAAATCTTATGATATACACCATTTTACAAGATAAAGATAGTGAGCAAAAATGTTGTTTTTGTGGTATATAAATAAAAAACGATATTGAAGTGGAATTAAGCAGCAATAATATTTATTACTGTGTCAACTTCAACAACTCATTGAGGTCGACTGTAACAGAATAAACAATTATACTAAGAAAAAGCTTGCAACAGATTACCAGATGAACCGTCAGATTTACTTCAAATTCATTTGCTGAGATTTTAGAAATACATTCTTCCTCCTTAATAAACTTTGAGTAGATAAACATGGGAAGTATGGTGATTTTATATTGTAAGACGATGAATTATTCAGTAAAAAAGTATAACTACTATAGACTGTGACCATATATTTTTACATGACAAGTAACATTCAAATTACCTACGTTCAATAATAACATTTTGAAATGAAGGTAAATATAGATAAACATCGGAGGGACGATTCAAACAAACAATACTAAATGAATTTAAACTTCACCCCATCGCACAAGCAAGTGGCTATCAGGACTCAGTGGCCGAGTGGATAACGCGATGGAGTTTGAAGCGAGGGTACTGGGTTCGAGTCCCAGAGTGAATATCAACTCTGAGATGCAGGTACATTCAGCTGACGAGTCCCAAATAGGATGAAAAGCGCTTTGTCCTGGATTCCACTGCTAGCCACTATCCATCTTTGCTTACAATGCTTGTGAATTAAGGTTATATCGAGGCAATACGCACAGTATGCACATGTACCAATTAGAGACTGACCAGTTGCAGTCCTAAACATCGATGGGAAGGTTCAAACAAACAATACTAAATGAATGTAAATATAGATTGTTATTTCATTGACGAGTTTTCTCACAGAATGTGACAGCTATCCAATGCTTCTTAGTTTTCAGTAGTTATTTACCCAATGATTAATGCGTAATAAGAAATTACTGACACTTTTACGAAAATAATTGAAGTGAAATAAAAATCTAATCAAACGTATACCATGTCAAATGCAGTCAAGGGCAAAATCATAAATATTTTTATGACCTTCCTATTTTCATCCATAGAATTATTGATGACTAAATGTCATTGGTAAGTAAAGGCTATCAGATAATAACCATATATTATCATTAAGAAGTACTCTTCTTCCTTGGAATCTTGTTCAATGATCAATTCTCTTATGGAAATTAAACAATCACTTGTTTGGGTAACCTTAATGGTCACTAAGCTCAAGAATCGATAACTGACTCATTTAATTCGTCAGTTTTATTAACCAGAAATGAATGCAACTATAGAAATATATGAAGATATATGCATATAGACAGAAAGTAGCTTAAAAATGAGAACAATTTAAAGCCTTTAACTATTCTTTACCTTATATCATAACAATCATTCTATAAGAAAGATTGTTTAACTGAGATACTTTAATCTACAAAGTCTTAAATAAGGTAAGATTTCATCATATAGTGTACAAAATAAGTATTTTTTTGTTATAAAACTATCATAAATAACTTCTTGCACACGCACTTTGCATTTGAAGCTGAGACGATGTTGCATAACAATGGGATCCAGGACGCTAGTTTCGTTTTATCTAGTAATCGTCATCTGGATGTACCTGCATTCGAGTTAATAATCACTCCTGGACTCTGAGCCAGAAGCGTTCGCTTCAAACATCATCACATTTTTCACTTAACTACTGAGTCCAGATAACCACTAGTGAACATCGATTCTCCGATACAAGTACGTCCAGCTGATGTATTCTAAAAACGTTTGTCCTAGATTCCACTGTTAGTCATGATTAATGTTAGATTATAATACTTGTAACTTGAGTCAATAACGAGGCAATCCGTACAGGATGCACATATGTCAATAAGCGACTGATAAATTTCAGTCCCAAATATCAATCCAAAGATACAAGCAACCAACAGAAAATTGAATTGCACTTTGCACTTGTTTTCAATTATTTTACAGGTGTTTTCAATCTTATCTTTTTTATTCTAATCACTATTTTGCCATAAAGCTACACATTTAAATGTAACCAATTACGCTGATATGATTATTTCCATTTTGTTAGCAATTTTGATTTTTATATATTGTATGTCGTGGGTATAAGTTGACAACTATTGTAATGATATGAATTAATGAAGTATAGCCTAATTCTTTGTTAATGCTTTCTTGTACGTAAATAAAACGAAATGATATTCATTAATTATATGTCCTTATGATAGAAAAAATAGTGCACTTAACGATATTCACAATGAACTTCCCAGATAGGATCGTTGAAACTCATAAACTGTATATCATGTTTTAACAACAGTCATAGTATATCTGTTCTAAAAGATTTTAAATGAATAGTCAATTTCCGGAAGCTGTAAATGTCACGTCCTCTCAATACTGTGCAGATTGGTTGGTATGTAAAATTAAAAGTCAACTTAAACAAACTCCTATAATTTCACAAAATAACTTTTAACACCAGATATGATATTTATGTTATCAATTTTATCGCTAGAAGATCATCAATAATTCAATCATGCAGAACAGAATTTTCCACTGTATTATAATGAACATTAGAACGATTAGAAAAACAAAATAATGTCTTACTGGCAGAAATGAATGGTGGCTGGCAATAGAATCCAAGATTCACGTTTCGTTCTATTTGGCACTCGTCCGCTGAATGTAACTGCATCTCAGAGTTCATATTCACTCCAATACTGAAAATTAGTAACTTCGGCTTCAAAAGCCATCACGTTGTCCACATAACTATTGAGTCCAGACAGCCATAAGCTTTTGCAATCGGGTGAAGTCTAATTCATTTTCGTATAGGTTTTTGAATCTTCCCATTGATGTTTAGAACTTCAATTGATCAGTCTCTTATTGACATATGTGATCAGTCGCAGTCGTAAACATCAATGGGGAAACTCAAACAACCAATATAAAAATGGAGTAATAATGTCTCACTTATTTAACATTGATTTAGCATTGAAATAGCTTAGAGTATAACAACTAAACTTCTTAAATATACGTGATATAGTGTGAAATAATGAAAAGCTGAATCTAAGTTCACACTATACTGATAATTAATCAATAGTTAGTCTAGTGAATGAGAACACAAGTGGAGACAATCGAATGTATTTGAATAGAGAATTACGGAACATCTCAGTATAATCTGAGAACCGTACAGTAAATACTTCGTTTACAAAATGTCAATTATCTCAGATTTCATTGTTCCTTCATTTCCACACCTATCATTCTTTGCTCTCGTTCTCTTTCTTTGATCTTTTGAACCTTCTTCTTCCAGTCATTTCATTTTCGATTGATGATACATACTACTTATATCTGTCGATATCAGTATCACACACCACATTAGTTTTTAATCACAAACATTAAATGATACTTGGATTTATAGCAATCTACGCAGTATGCGGTAATCATAGTCATTAATAGTTTTACCTAGTGTTAAATAAGCTATATTTCTTGCATATATTCACTGTATAAAGTTTGTGAGCTATCAACATTATATACTCTATGTTACCTAATTAATCAACATTATATCATATTAAAACTAAACCACAATGAATTACAATATGTGACTTGGAACAAATATACATACAATTTGGAAACAAATGTTAGGTTATATATCTATGGGAAACCAATCGGTTATCTGTTTCAAATAATAATATATCAATGAATGAAAACATGATACCTTATAAAGGTGACAATCAGGTTTTACTTACAATATTGAAAATGATAGAAAAAAAATTAGTGTGAGAAAAACAAAATTCACCCATTATTTTCATGTAGGTCTTATTTGTATTGATTTCCGTTTACCTACAAAATTGATATTTACCTTTGAATTACTTATAAAGTCCAGTTGTCGGTTAATTATTATAAACAAATATAAGAAAATTTCATTTTTGTATTGAAAAAAATGAGCTAATGAATTTGAAATGTATCATAATGTTTAGACTACTGTGGTGTTAGCTACTTATATCCATATCAGTAGTATATAATTATGGTTGGGCATTGAATGTACTTCAGTAGAAGATCGATAAGGAAAGAACGGGAACGGAATGCGATTTGTATGAAAATGCATGAACAATAAAATCAGAGAAGATGGATTGATATTTGCGGAAGGAACAATCAAGATTGAGACAATTGATTGATAGTTTGCAAATTACCGGTTTACTGTATGGCTATCAGATTTTAGTAAGATAGTTTATAATTTTCCTGCCAAATGCGTTCGATTGTCCTAACTCTTGTTCACTACATTAACTCTAGCCATAAAATAGATTCTGTTTTTAATCATTAAAATAAAGTGATCAAAATATTCTTGACAAAGACTTCAACGAGTTATGAACTCTTCTAATCTTTCTACATGTATGAATCAAATTTTATAAGGAGCTAATTTGAAGAAATGTCATATGATGAATCTTGTTCATAAACAAATAGAACCAAACTCGATAATTGAATGGTGATACTGTGTTTTGGTGATTTGAAGTTTACTCATTCAATCCTAAACACTGTTGGAAAGTTTTAATTTAGAACAATAGTTCGGTACCTTCCGTTCCCTAATCCTGATTAGCTATATATTTTGTGATGAAGTATTATTATTATATCATAACAGAATATGCCTTTTCTATTTACATAGATTGTTCTTACATGACAACACTTAGAATGATAAAAGTTGAAAAGAAATGTGTTACAACATATAATCTTCCTAGTTAGTTAGTATTTAGGCTAAATAGATAGCTTTTCTATGTAAATGATAACTATTGAAATGAAATGATATAGATGTTGCTGAGTGTGTGTGTGTGAACATTTACTTATACAAGGTTTCTTAATAGTTAATTATTAATGATATGTTGTAAGAGTACTCTTTAAGTAGTTTCATTGAAAAGATTTCACTTTGTCAAGACATCACTGAAAAGTAAACATTAATGGCTACATCTCAAGTAAACAAAACAGACTATAAAATGCAATCTGATCAGTAATGATAAGTTTCAAAAATGCTTAATAGATTTGTCCTTTTTAGAATAGAAATAGGTGTATTCTTAAAATATATTGACATGTAACTTAGATACAACAATATTCATATAATGAATGAATTTCATAACATCTAGTATAAAGAATTCACAGTGCTGGAGGGCCTGAATAAAAATGAAGAAATATAGGAAATGTTTAGGAATGAGTCATTGAAATTTAATAGTTTCCCAACGATACAGATACTATATAATGAAATTTGTTTAACCATATTAAATACAACCAAGGAAACATTCCATATAATGAGATTGTTATAATAAATAAAGTTATTTTTCGGAGAAAGTTCTAACTTCAGTTCTCATAGTGGCTACATTATCATCTAGATTCGATATACGAAGTTCTGATATCTATTCCTAAAAACACTCGGGACATA
>NC_031496.1:5787036-5799190 GCF_000237925.1 Schistosoma mansoni
CAGTGTAAGCCACTTCTTCAGAGAAGTTATGTACAAGATTCATCATATGATATTTCTCATATCACAACTTCATCAGAGAAGTAGCTTACACTGAGTCACGAAACGTCAGAAAATCTAATTTTTCTACTCATTGGGATATTACAAATATATTAATCTATCCATGACTTTTAGGTTTCAATGCAAGAGTTTAGCTTTTGAATCACTTATTTGGGAGGCTGTTGTATATTTGTCTGATCTCTGACAGGATCGTAGACACACGCTATTGTAGAGTTTTATGTCATGGCAAAACAGTTACTTACTAATTACATGAGTATTTACTAATTACTATATATATACAAATGGTGGTCTGTTCGAACATTCTAACATCTAGATATTTAAACAACTTATTTTATTTTGTTTGCCTTAATACATCATTATGGCTATTATTCGCATACACCATTCAGGTGCGTTTATGAAAAGTGTACAACCTTTCGTTATACAAGTTACAAAAGGTTCAATCAGAGATATTGTGGTTGCTGGCAATATGCAATGAAAAGAATGTACATTATTCAGATGTTGATTGACTGGACTTTTAACATCTAACTGGTGATCACTCAATATTTATCGTTAGGATCGATCAAGAAGTAAAAAACGGAAACTAGCTGAAATAGTTTGTGCTGTGAATTTTATATTTTACCAAAAATGTGATACTGAATAAAGCTAATTATATATATATATATATATATATATATATATATACGTTCATAATACTTCGTTAAACCGACTAAGCTCCGGAGAGTATAATACCTTCAGAAAAAGTTTAGTAATCTTATCTTTGAACGTATGTAATTAAACACAAGAGATAACAGTTTCTATTGAATTCAAAAGTGACAGATAAATCTACTTAAAAATCATACTTTAAATGAAATTCAATTTCCATAGAAACAACTATTTATTTTCTTAATGAAACTAATGAATGCATCAAAATGTAATATAAACTTTAACATATAACTTACTGGTTCGACAACAAAATTTAATGTCAAAAAAAGTTGGAATACTTTTCAAAACATCACTTCTAATGTTCCAATCACTTGGTACTTATATCAACTATAGAGTATATATATATGGTTTTAATAAAATAGTTTTTAGTATTGATAAACACAATATATATATATATTTGAGTTCTTATGTAAATTATCATTGACAAAACGCCCACAAGTAGTATAAGTCAAAAAGAATTAAAAAAAATAAACACAAATGAACCAATCAGAAATAAGTTGTGATGAAAAAAAATTTCAAACTAATTAGAAACGTTGATTTTTTTTATTAATTGAAAATAGACTTGAGTAGATTTATTGATAGAAGAATAAAAAGTTTTTTTTTCATCAGCATGGAGATTTGTCGAGATTGTAGTATTTTAACAGTTGAATTCTTGGGTCAATCTAAGCTAGACCATTATGGAAAACTTGAAAACACTGAACAGCTATTTCTTCCTGGTATGAGACTCATCACCAATGTGCATCAATGATCTCTTATATGTGACTCAAACCCAGGACCTTCGATATTATGTGCAAACACTTAACTTCTAAACCACTGAGGTGGCACATAGTTATGTTAATATCTAATGTCAACCAATCCATGATTTTGCCCAAAACCTTCATCTATTACTTGTAGTAGATATGAATTGGATACTACTGGTATCAGCTTCTCACTAAAACTCCAGGAGTTACATCTTAAAGCTAATCATTAGTAAGCATATGATTGGTAACAATGTGAGGATTTGTGGAGATTGTAATATTTTAGCAGTTGAATTTAGGGGGCAATCTAAGCTATACCACCGTTGAAAACCTGAAAGCACTAGATATCACTAGATATCACATTTTTAGTTTTCAACAAAAGTTTCATCAATACAAACGTTGTTTATACTCCTCATATTTATTGATAATAATAGATACCTTTCATAATTATGTAACTTCAAGTGGTCAATTAAGGGAAGATATTTTGATTATCCTTTTAGTCCAAACCAGTTCAATTGTAAATAATCTGATTCAATCAGTGTATTTTTTGAGTACAACATTCAAAACAATATATGATTTTGAGTGAATTCCAAATGACAAAAAGACCGTAATATTCAAAGTAATTCTTTTGTAATTTCACAGATGATTAGTGTCATAAACGATTTACCATTAATTAAAGTTATGATATAATTAACAGGTCAGTTACCCTTCCGATATCTGGAGTGGTTTCTCTATATAAAATGTTAATACGATTAACATGTCAAACTTACTTGTTTAACTGTCGTATGAATTAATACGAATCATACTGAAAAAAGTTCAGTGAAGCATAAACATCATTGATGTAAAAAGAAAACTAATTTTGGTTAAACCGGATAAAAACTAAATTATCATTGACGTGTGTTTCCTATAAATGTGGCTGAAATATTTCGATCACATTGTCATTATGAAAACTAGTTTGCAGATAAATATATCATTTTAATATTTATATTTATCATGGAGAATTAGTATAGATAGTAGAATTTTGAGCCTATATCACGGAACAACCACCACTTGAGATCTGGGAACATTGGACGGTTATTTTGTTTTATTATGAGACTATTCGTCAGTGGAAATACACGGTTGTGCATCCGGGAATAGAACACTTAGACCACCGAGCTAGTGTTCAACGATATGAATGTTCAGCTTCAATCAATCCCCCGTATTACGCAACTCCCATCTATCGCCTTACATAAACAACTTCCTCTCAACTGACACAGTTTAGCTCAATTAGTCATAGCTCCCTACCAAAACTCCGGGAGTTATATCTTGAAGCTAGTGAGCAAATGATTGTTATCAGTAGAAGAATTTGTGGAGATTGTAGAATTTTTAAAGTTTGAACAATAATAATAAACTTACTGAAGAAATATAGGTAATGAAATGATATCATTCTTAGGAAAGAAACTAACAGTCGACTCGAATGCTTCAACATTAGATGGTTAGAGTAATACAGTGGCAAATGGAAAAATAAATTCTAAATAATAAAAAGGTTTGTGTTGTACTGTTGTGGATACTTAGGACTGGAATAAACAAATCTCTTTCGATATTTGTGCAATTAAGTCGATTGCTTCGATATTGTCATTACTTCTAAAATTTTTATTCATCTAGTGGCCAGTAGTATATCCCAGGTGATTCACCATCAATAGCAACAGTTGGATGTTGGTCCATCCAGTGAACTAATCCATGTTAGGACGAACTTGGATCCGCGATCCACTTTTATTGAATTTACTGTTTGTGTTCACTTTATCCTTTCAAATTTACTTGTCTGTAATAAACAGTTCACTACCTTTTGTCATCCATATTTAATGGAGAGCTTTGTCATCAGCTTATTTAATCTGAGATGAGACTTTAAGATGATTGAGTTCCTGTACATGACATACGAATAACTTTATTAAAATAAGTATATTCTTTTGTTAAGCGGTATGTAAAATTATACCATAAATAACTTCCTAAGATTGTATGATAGCACTAAACAGCGTTTAAATGAATTCGATGGGCTTATCCCCTAGTCTATGAGCCATAAACGTATAGTTACCACTGTTTTTTTTTAATTTTTAAGGTTTCTCAACATACGTGTTCTAATTACACAATGTTGTTTCCATTTAAGATGATTTACATAAGTGTGGTAGTGATGTAACATCTCAGAAAGTTATTCATCTTTCACCGTCAGTACTAGAAGCATAAGAAACCTTTGCAGTATTTGGAACTCGTAATGATCACGCATTACTAATCATAAACTATATCAAACTTAAGGTTGTATATTAGACTGACACAAACTGTTGTGTGACATTTTTTCTGATCTTGGGACGTTTAATTATAGCATCATTGATTAGTTTGTGTGCATGCATATCCATCTCCGTTTGCCTTAATTATTACTTATCTACTTTAGTAAATGTGTTCGTGTGATTATTCACTGTTAACTATGGATAATTTTTATTTGAGTTTGCCTTATGGGTGTCTGTCATCTATACATTACTTACTGAGTAGGTTTTTTGAAATACTCCTATTTGAATCCGTCCCCATGTCAGTTCGCCTTTTCTAAACAATATCTATGTATAAATAAATAAATAAATAAATAAATAAATTCATATTCTGAAAATAGTTACAGAACCCAAGGCTGATAGAAAAAGCAATGTTACATGTAAAGCACAGAAGCATAAAGTTAAATTTTTTGAAATGATTTTATTCATCAGTTATTGTGGGAGTATACTTGTTATATGGATTACAACAATGTGAAGTATAAGTTCAGAAACAATTATTCCTTATAGGAAGACTAAAAAAAAATGATCGAGGAGCAGTCCTAGTGCCATAACAGAGTGACTGTAGTTCTTATCCGAAAAAAAGGCGGAATACAGCTCACAAAAGTAAGGCAACAAAATTTATTGCGTAACTGTTATTCAACCTTTTATTTCTATGTTTCATTAACGTGATTAATTGGCAAAAGATACATAAAGTTGACTACATTTTTTTATTATGATAATCGTTCAGTCATATTGGAGTCTATAATCTATATATAAACTTAATATAGTCAGAAGCGAAGCATATGAAACTATTTGGAAATATAGAAAAACACAGAACACTAAAGTAGAACTTAAATATATGTACTATTCAAAAGTTTTTACTATTGTATTCCATCATAAAAAGTTCATGAAACACTAATATTTCTATATGTCAATGAAACATTTCTTTAAGTATGTATATTATTATCTTTCATTACGTATAAACATTTTTTCAGGCAAACAGTACTGGGTTCGAGTCTCAGAGTGAACATCAAATCAGGGATGCGGGTACATCCTACTGACCAGTCCCGGACAGGACGAAACGTACGTCTTGGATTCCACTGCTGGCCACCATCAATATATGCTTCTGATGCCTGTAAAGTAAGGCAATATCGAGGCAATCCACAGAGGGTACACATATGTCAATAAGAGACTGATCAATTGCAGTCCTAAAGATTATCAGGAAGATTCAAGTAGCCAATACAAAAAGAAATTTCAACATACTGTTACTTGTAATAAATATTTTTGAAAGAATCTAAGTAAGTAATGGAAATCTTTTCTCTTATCGATTATACGTTGTCTAAAATTTGAATTCAGTTAAACATTATCTCTTGTTTTCTTATACACAATTCAACTACAATAAAATAAAGTGATTCTCCATTTATGTTTACTGTGGATAAAACAAGATTGTTTCAAATCTAAAAACAAGAAACTTATGATCAGATTGAGGAGTTTTGTGGAGATTTTACTAATTTTATAGTTGATTTCATGAGTCAAATAAAGTTAGACCACCATGAGAAACCTCGAAGCACTGGATGGCCATTTCGTCCTAGTGTAAAACTCCTTAGCAGTGCGCATCCACGATCCCGCCCGCAGGATTAGAACCTAGAACTTGTCAGTCTCACCCAATTTCGTGGATTGGTTGGAGTTAGACATTAACATTATTGGATGCCAGCCGGCTCAGTGGTCTAGAGTTTACATGTTTCTGTTTGACATTCAAGGTCCTGGGTTCGAATCTCGCTGGTGGGATCGCTGATTCAAACTGCTGAAGAGCCCCATACTAGGAGGATATGGTCGTTCAGTGCTTCCAGGCTTTCCATGGTGGTCTAACTTTAATTCATTTATGAACTCAACTACTAAAAAAAACATTTCTTTATTTAAAACACAAGTTCAACTGATTATATAATTGAAATTTTCTATAAATAAACTACTTATAACAGATAAATTTTATTACAATTATTTTGTTTAGAATTAGACTATTTGAATCTCGCGAGGCGGGATCGTGGATGAGCACTGCTGAGGAGTCTCACAATAGGATGAAACAGTCGTCCAGTGCTTCCAGGTTTTCCACGGTGGTCTAGCTTCAATTGACTCATGATTTCAACTATATATAAAAGTAAGACTATCCGTTTATCTTTTTTCGTTTTTTTCAAGTTCATTTTAATAAATTTTCATAATTTTTGTTTAAATATGATTTAGATTAAATTGAATATTGTCTAAAATAAACCCATTTTTTTAATGTAACAAAATACTTACCTTACAATCAATGAAAATAAACCTTCAAACAATTGTACCCTTTTACCGAAATAGGTAAAGAGAGGGAGAGAGATCATGTAAGATATTACAAAAGAGAATGATAAACACTAAAAGATCAATTTACACTACTTTAATTTATTCGTTGGATTATCCTTAAAGTATAAAACGTTTTATGGGTAATACTTATGTCCCATTAAAACTTAGTATTACATAAATAATATGGCGCTTTTGCATAGTGAAAATAGTCGTCTCCTTAACAAAATACACAGTTAATTGTGTTATATCCCGTGGAGATTTATGAATTGTAACTTTGAGAACTATTTATGGACCGATGTGATATGTATATTTCCTATTAAATAATCGTTAAGTAACCTCACTATTCTTTATTCATGTTTCTTTTATTATGAGCCTTATTTCGACCTATAGACTACTAGTATACAATTTACCATTCATGAGTTATCCCTAGTCCAATAATTACTGTTCCCCCTATTCACAGCCACTTTTGGCCAAATCTTTTACAAGTGTTATTTTCTATTTTATGGTGTGATGTGGTCAGTTTGATTGGTATATAAACTCAGTATGTTTGAGAATAATGGTTTATATTGTAAAGGCTGTTATTGGTATTCTGAACTTAACTGGTTGAGTTGGGCAGATAGTAGGACTGATAAGTGCTCAAGACTGCACACATGGCTTTTGTGTATCACTGGGCGATCAATAAAAACACTGCTCTCGCGTTGGTGGGAATCAGCACGTTCATATATCAAACAGGACACGCATGCACTCACACGTTGTATGTATATGATCTATACGTTATATTTTCTATTAGGGTTATTACTTTAAGAATAAGATTATTCTATAAAGATCTGAAGGCTGGATTACCAATGTCCACAGTAGAACTTCATTACTCTGCAATTCAATCTTCTTGATCTTCTTTTGACAAGCATTCCTCTTCTGATCTGTGTTTTGTATTAATTACATCTGTCAGCATAAGTAGCATACATCACATATTAGGTTATTGTAATGTTACTGTTAAAAATTATGTCGTTACCCAGTAGTTATGAATTCGTCGATATTTATAATTTTCACTCATAAATCAAAGATTCTGTTTAAGTTATTTTAAACAATTTGTTTTTTGTAACAAATCCATCGCAAAACTAGTCTACACTAATATGGTTGTCTTATCGTTACGAAATTGTTTTTTCAATCCATTGGTTATTGAAAATATAGCAACTATCCTACAGCCAATTTCGTATATGGTTAACTTTGGTTTAGTCCTTTTATTAACTTACTTAACAGACATTGTCATTTGGATTCAGTTCGCATATATCTTTGTACTGTTCTGATCACTAGAGCACATGAAGACTCCATCGAAAACGTTAATTGCTTAAATATCATTCGGCGACCCCCTCCCCCCATATATGTATGCACTCAAATCCTATTATTAGCTTTCGCTTTGTCTTGCTGCGCCCTTATACAATTTGACTATAAATTTGCTTATGTAATTACTCGCGCTTGCTCGCTGATAGTTACTCATGTGCTTTTAGCTTTGTGGCCTGGGTCATTTGACAATAAACTGTAGTTGCAGCTTCTCTTTGCCTTCTGATTTCATGTACCGTTGAAATTTGTATTATAACGGTTGTCGAGGTGAAAGATAAGCGAAGCATTGCACTACAAAAGAACGTAAATAAGCTGAAGTTATACTGAGAGTCGTTCATGTTCATAGTATGTGCTTCATTTCACTAAAATAAATAATATTGTCTCGTTTTATAGCAGACATACACATCAGTAACGTACTTTATTTCAATTCTAAAACAATCCTTCTTACTTTGTTTTTAATAGGATAAACCAGTTTTACTTTTGATGAGTACAGTGATGTTAGAGGGGTAATATGAACTAAATGAAATTAATAATTTCATCGGTAATCAAAATTATTCTAATCTTTAGGTATGAACATTATATGATGGTATTTCTTAAAAATTTATATCAAGAGATATATATTGGTTATCTGATTAGTAGTAATGATCATCAAGTCTTCAATACCAAACAGTGCTTAAGTGATCTCAGTTTTTAATACAAAAGTATAACCAGTCAAAAATAATGACACAGTTGTCAGGAACATTAATACTGAATAACTCATGATGTTGTTTACCTCATGTAATCCTGAAATCTGTGCATTTTTCAACCACAAAACAATTACCATATGCAGTTTAATCTTTAATGATTGTTAGATTCTATTCCTAAAGTCATCATTTTGAACACTGAACTAAGTGAAGGAAGTGTCACAATGCACAATGTTTTAGTATAATATTATAGTTGATTACCTCCATGCCTTTGATCTTTTTTTCCGTTAAACATGTGTTCGTGTTACACAAATGTTTGGTAATGAGTTTAAAATTCAAAGATTCTTTATCATGATGAGACCAAAGTTACAAACAGAGACAAAAAAGTAAGAATGTAACAGTCATACAATTTATATGCAGACGAGTGATAGCACCCATTACTTTTCCATTTGTCTACAAATGAATCATTTAGCATCTTGACCAATCGATTTTCTGTAATGTGTCAAAAACACAATTAATCAGTTGGTTTCCAATGCATGAATCGATTTTTTATTAAAGCAAAAGTCGAGTGAAGAAAATGATTTCTTTCAATGAGTTCTTTACTGCATACTCAAATCAACGAAGATAGGTTATACAACTATGTAAACAATCCATAGTTAATCAGTGATTAAGTATCGATTAAGGACGTATATATGTCAATATTTTCTGTAAAGATAGTAATCAATTATTAACCCGTCAGTTACAAACTGAAATCATTGCAAATGCTTACCTAGAAATAAGAACAGTTATTGAGTAAGTTTGAAATTAAGCAATCTACTCTGAGTTAATTGGGATTTAAGAAAATAACGCAAAGAAAATTAAATAATCAACTAATTAGAAAAGATCTTGTGAGACTGAATTTTGAAATAAAAATTGAATAAAATTTTAAAAAATCGTTTGAGATGGGTTGAAGGCCGTAGCAGATTAAGAGGCTGAGTTAAATCTTTCGGTAAGCAAATGTAACGTTTATTTGTATAAATTCCATTGCTTGTACTACAAGTAAGAAGTAAATTCTTTAAGCGTAGGATATGTTTAAACGAGGTTTTACGGATAACTGTGAAAGCCAATAATTTGCAGATCCGGCTACTAGGATCGACTAGGTGAACCTGAGTTGAGCTTGTTAGTATTTTCTTTTATACTCCAGTCAGTCATAAGTGGTGATTTCCAGGAATTAGGTAATTTAATTTACCGGTTGAATACTCCATAACTATCCCGACAGAAGACAATGTATAAAAATGGAATATAATGACTATTGGCTGACTTGAGTTGAAATGATAAAAGAGTCGATGAGCATTTTACAGATGATATGATAAAAGTTCTCGATTCTCAAGTAACATTTGACGGTTAATAGAGATGGACGGTGGCTGGCACTTGAATCCTGGACACGCGTTTTGGCCTAGTTGGGACTCATCAGTTGGATAAACCGGCATTCTGGAATTATTGTTTACTCTGAGACTCGAATCCAGTGCCGTTGCCTTTAAAGGCAATCTTAAATCACAAATTGCACTTCTTAAATGACGTTAAAATCCCGGAAGCGCTAGACAACAGTCTTGACCTAGTATGAAACTTTTCAGCAGTGCTCAGTCATTACCCTCTTTGCGTCCAGTACTTTCAGGTTTTCAGTGATGACCTAATTATGATGAGTTAATCATTAAACGTTTATTAGCAATAGTCGTTTATTCATTCACTAATTTAAAAATGATTTCTCATGAGATCATTGTTCACAGTTATATAATATACCCTAATTGGTCAGGGTAATTTTGAATTGGTTTTCAGGAGAATCAGACACCATCTAGACTTTCACGTGACAATCCAAACAGTACAGTCAATCACGTTTAACAGGAGAGTCAGACACCGCCCACAGGCTTAACCGGAGCAGTACAGCTCAATCCCGCTCCACAAGAGAACCAGACAGTAAATGGGCTTCAACGCTACATTCTGAATAGTACAGCTCAATCCTGTGGCGCAACCACTCAGGTACCAAACACCCTGGTGGATCATTCGCACTATTCATATACATATTCTCATCACATGTATAATTATCCCGATGAATGATCACGTAAATCATTTATGCACAGCATGCATAGGCCAAAGTTGACCCATTCCGCATACACGACAGTCAAACTCATTACTGTTAGCAATGGCAACATGCCTTACAATGGCCCTTGAGAACACTGAAAACCAACCACCAGTATGGATGAAATCGGTTAACCAACAAAGCTTGCCAAAGTAATGCTGAACCATCCACAATGTCAATGGCGAACCTCCAGTCTCACATAAAACCTTCAGCTATACATGGCGATATAAGCATAATAAGCTCATGAGATCATAGTAAGAATTTATCAACTTCAGAGTGAAAGTAGTTATAAACTTTAGAAAAAGTATTTAACTAAGATTATTTATTGATGATTTTATCATACAACAATGTCAAATATGTCCCGAATTGTATAACTTCATTATCTCTAAAAAGAACACAACTTTAACCGAGTTTGTTTTCATAGTTATTTTCTTCCACTCTATAAAATACGGTCACTTCGCAAACGTTTATTTTATTAATCTTCTGTTTATATAGTTAATTGTATACAAACGGAAATTATGTAATGGTTTGTATTTCAGAGTTATTTTAACGTTATAATCAAACTTGACTGATGATTATTGGTTATTAAAGTGTATTATGTTAATCCATTGAATGTAGTACTAATCATTAAACCGTTGTTTAGGCCTTTGAAACAAGTCTTGCAAATTTTAATTAAATCCTCACATTATCACAGTGTGTTATGTAATTATTATGGGATAGAACATGAAATCATGTATTAATTCGGTGTACGATTTATTCAACATAGGACAAGTTTAATTTCATCATGTTATGTGTTGTATATGATATTCTTTTGTGAAATTTATTTACACAAATTTAGTGTAAAATCCAACTATAAAAATAATAGTCTTCACAATTCCTCAATTACATGCTTGCTAATGATTAGCTTTAAGATGTAAGTCCTGGAGTTTCATTGAGAAGCCTTGACCAGTGGGATCCAATTCATACAAGATATGAGACAGATATCCACTACAAACATTAGATGAAGGGTTGGGCAAGACCATGGATTGGTTGACATTAGATAATAGCATAACTGGGTGTCGGCTCAGTGGTTAAGAGTTAAGCGTTCACACGAAACCGAAGGTCCTGGGTTTCAGTTCAATGTGCGGGATAGAGGAAATTCACTTTCATTCATATCCAGTTCTTTATATGAACAACAATGAAATAATCAGAAGGGGTTTTGTGGAGATTTCAGTATTTTCACAGTTGAAAGCATGAGTAAATTGAAGCTAGACCACCAAAGGAAAACCTGGTAAATCCTGGGTTCGAATCTTGCGGGGCGAGGTCGTGGATGAGCACTTCTGAGGAGTCCCACCATGTTTTCCACGATGGTCCAGCTTCAATTGACTCACACTTTCAACTATTCATTGTATGGTTATCGGACTTTAGTCAGATAGTCTGTAATATTGTACTCAAATGCATTCGATTGTCCCCACTCATGTTCTTGTTCACTACAATACTACTATGTTTTATGAAGTTAGATGGAAAATAAACAAAAAATTCAAATCAATCCATCCTTGCTTACCACGCTTGTGAATTTAGGCTATATCGAGACAATACGCACATGATGTACATATGCCAATTAGAGACTGAGCAGTTGCAGTTCTAAACATCAATGGGGAGATTCAAACAAACAATACTAAGTGAATTTAAACTTCACCCCATTGTACAAGCAATTGGCTATCAGGACTCAGTGGCCGAGTGGATAACGCGATGGCGTTTGAAGCGAAAGGTGCTGGGTTCGAGTCCCAGAGTGAACATCAACTCTGACATGCATGTACATCCAGTTGACGAGTCTCAAATAGGACGAAACGCGCGTCCTGGATTCCATTGCTAGCCACTCTCCATCCTTGCTTACCAATCATCAGTTTTTAGATATTTAAAATGTGTGAG
>NC_031496.1:5799390-5809019 GCF_000237925.1 Schistosoma mansoni
GAGTCACACGAGGCACGATGGTGGACTCGCACTGCTAAAAAGTCCAACAATAAGGCGAAACGGCCGTCTAGTGCTTCCAGGTTTTCCCTGGTGGTCTAGCTTCAATTGACTCATGCTTTCAACTATGAAAACAATGAAATAACCTAGTTGCTATACTACTTATACTTTCATACATTATCTTTATTCAAATGTTCATATATTCAAATTTAAAATATGATATATATAATTTGATATTAATCAAATATTTTTTGTATTGACTAAAGTACATTGAATGAAATAACAACCTAATTAACCATTATTTCCTATCAACCATGAATACTAAACCTTACAATAATTTTAATTATATTATAAACATTATAAGGGTAAATATTCAATCTAATTTACTATTGTGTCATTGAATGCCAACAAAATTTTAGTATAGTTTAAGTGGTCCATTGATTTTCTTTTTCTCAGCCATAACCTTTCTCACTTTTAGTAACCTTTTTTTTTTAATCTTTCCGGTTCACGTAAATGTATCACAAATAAATAGTCTCTATGATCTACTTATTTGTTTCTTGCTTGTTTATTCAGTTTTTTAAATAGAGGAAACAAAGGCGATAAGGTGATGATGTTTGTTAAAACTATGAACAATGTGAATGATTCTAACTTCCTGTATTCAGTAAGATTTTGTGATATATTTCTATTTGATAAATGAATTGTTCCAATATTTTTTATTTCTGTTTACCTGCAAACGGATATTAATTCTAATGGAATAGAAGTCTAATATAAAGAAGAAGAAGAAAGTGAAAATTCAATGTAGGTAATATTTTTTCAAGGTTACCTATTGAAATCTCCACAAAAACCGCTTCTGATTATTAACCATATGCTCACTAGTGACTGACGTCAAGATATATGTCCTGGAGTTCTAGTGAGAAGCAGTGACCATTGGAGTTCAACCACGTCTGTTGTGAGATAACAACTCACTGAAGACAATTGGTGAACGGTTAATCAAACTGTCGTGGATTGGTTGGACTTAGACATTAACACCGTTGGATGCTGGCTCAGTTGTCTATCGGTTAAGTGCTCTGGCGCGAGACTGGTAGGTCCTTGTATCGAATGTCGCGAGGCGGGATCGTGAATGTGCACTGCTGAAGAGTTCCATAATATGTCGAAACGGTCGTTCAGTGCTTCCAGGTTTTTCATGGTGGTCTAGCTTCAATTGGCTCATGATTTCAACTATGAAAAATATTAAAATCTCCACAAAAACCTCTTCTAATTAAATATACATTCAGTTTGAGGTTGTGGAGATTGTAGGATTTTATTGAAACCATGAACCAATCAATGTTAGACCACGGTTGAAAACCTATAAGCACTGGAAGACCCTTTCACCCTAGTATTGAACTCCTTAACAGCGCATATCTGTGATTCTGCACACGGCATCCGAATTCAGTACATTCTGTCTCTTGTGGACGCCTAACTTAAGACAATTGGAGATGGTCAAGCGGCGCCATGGATTGGCTGAGGTTAAACAATAATATCGTTGAACGCCAGCTTAGTCGTATTCAGGTTAAGCTTTGGCGTGAGAGAGCGAAGGTACTCGGCTTGGATACCGCGTGTAGGATCGTGTATGCGTATTACTTAGAAGTCCTATAGTAGGATAAAACGGCCATCCAGTGAATACGGGTTTTCAATTTTAGTTTAACATTGAGTGGTTCATGATTTCAAAGAAATTCAAAATATGTTGTTTTTTTACAATTATAAGCTACCTAAACGCGTGTACGACATTCAAGCAATTTATTTCTACAGTATAGCACAAGGATGAATCTGCTGTAAAGTGACATTAATTAATTCGTTTGAAACCAGAGAGTACTTGGCAGCTAGTTGACTTGAATTCATGAGTCATTTGCCTGACAATGGTCACGGTATTTCAAGATAATTAGTAAACAAAGAACGTCAAGTTTACTTTGATTTGAGGAAACAATTGCTACAAAATGAATCAAACCAAATTTGTGTATCCAGAATGATTCAGTTGTCAATTTTGGCTGGACCTGGTGAACTCATTCATAAATCTTTGTTATTCAGCTCTTCTTTTCGGGACATTATCAGTTCTAATTTTTTATCGGATCTGTTGTCTATAAACTTCAGTTCGTTGATTTAGATAATGCTAATTAAGAACTCCACTTGTAAAGTTTTTAAACGAACTTACTTTTTAAAACATTAGCGAATTGATGAATTTGTGAATTTATGAGTTGGACTAGGATGTGGCTTCTGTTAAAGTACACAATATCGTCACGAAATTAAGTATTAAGCATTAGCAAATCATGTTCACAATCCTCAGTGATTTGGTGAGCACTGTGTAATTAAAACATGATGAATATAGTTCGTCCAGCATTATGGACTCTACAAACTTGACACTAGT
Source organism: Schistosoma mansoni (assembly GCF_000237925.1). Lineage (NCBI taxonomy): Eukaryota > Metazoa > Platyhelminthes > Trematoda > Strigeidida > Schistosomatidae > Schistosoma > Schistosoma mansoni. The sequence goes on from NC_031496.1 coordinate 5,801,789, forward strand.
CATTACCAAAGGATCAGCTGGAGTAAACATCTCAGTTGTTTATGGATGCCCTCATTATTGAAGTAGCTCAGAGCTAATGTCTCTCACTATGGAAGCGCGTATTTAGATCCTTTTGAGAACGTCATTTGCTTCAGTATTATCGGTTCGCCTCATGACGAGTTCTAACTTGCTCCAAGTGTAGATCCAGGAAATCTTGTGAACTCCAACCAGCCATCTTACATGAGAACGTCGTGTTTTAGCGGTGATTTTTAGTATTTTTAATCCTTTGCTCTGGTTTTACTACTTTGTACGGATATGTTTGTTTATTTTCTAGGAAAAGAACAAAAGAAAAAGAACGAAAAAAAATGATTGGTTCGAGAACGAAAGAACAATTAAGTCTGAAACGATTGACTGATATTTGCAAAAGGAACAGTCAAGTTCAAGACAGTTCATTAGCATTTTCAAAATAAAGTATTTACTGTATGGTTCTCAGATTTTACTAAGACATTCTATAAATTTGTGATCAAATACATTCGATTGTCACCATTTTTGTGCTCTTTCACTACACTATGACCAATAAACCCTATTTCATAATCACTTTGAAATTATATAAATATTACGTAACGTAAGTCATCGAAGAATAATATCTCCTTGTCGTAAGTCATTTATATTAGTGTAGAGCGAAAATGGAAAGCTGAGATGAAATTTCTTCGCTTTATTATTCCTTTTACTAAATGTTATTAAATCACTAGTCTTTATAATTACTTCTTTCTAATATTTCATACATATGAAGTTGTATATTACTGCCCTAAAGACATTTTGTCTTATAGTCTAAAAATTAGACTGTTGTCGTTCTAGTGAACAATCTTCTAAAAATTATCCTAACAGGAAAAAAAACGTATCCATTTGGTATATAACTTGAAATTGAAATAGTTTTTTATGTATAGAAGTGGTGTGCATGTAGGAAGCTGTACCCTATAATAACCCTTTATACTTTACATGATTTCACTGAATCCATTTATTGTTTTTCTAAGATAATCGTCGGGTTTTCTTTGTCATTGTTTTTTCTTCATTTACTCGTGTTTTTGCTTTATTTCTTTCCTTAATTTACCTTTATCATACTTTCAAGTTGTATGATTTTTCAACTCACAATGAACTAAAGATGAAATCATATTTTCACCTAGAAAAATTCAAGTTTTGAAGTTAATGAAAAAACAAACAATAAAAATTATTGATTCAATAAATCTATCGAATATCTTTGCCAAATAAATAGGATGTATCAATTTATTATTAAAGGAATTCTTATTTATTCATAAAAGACAAAGTACATTTCATTTTTGGTTTATGATTATCCATCTATTTAGAGAGGGGGGGGGGACAGGGGGAGGGACAGCGAGGGGGAGGGGAGAAAAATAAAAGAGAATAACCTGAGATTTTCAATATTAAACAAGTTCACAGTTCTAAAAAAAGAAAAAAAAAATATTTTGGATTGCTGATTTTTTTTCTTACCAGAACTTTGATTTTTGGTTTTTATTTATTTGAAAAACCTTTAATATCCATAAATAAAGAAACTTATACCATTTTGTATATTCATTATTATCCAAAGAGATTTATGTTTATTTGTAATTCATTTCATTCATTCAATGTTTAGGTTAATGATATTCATATTTGATTTCTTTATTCTAATGATTGTATTGGACTTCATTTCTATTTAAATAATAGAAAAAGCGAACAAACAAACAAACAAACTTATTCGCTATAATTTTAGGTTATTGTTGTGAATAAAATACATGATTAGTTGTTTATATCTAACAATATACTCAGTTCATATAGACGTTTGTGCTGATGACGTCGTTGTGAAGGATGATAAAAGCTCCATGACCAAATCATCCAGCTCAGAGAACAAAACTTCATCAAACTCAGTTCAAATGGTCATAACTATGTTCAATGAGTATTCTATTCATAATTAATGTTAATACTATGCTTTTCAGTAGTTAAGACTTCTTAGTCAACTTAGTCAGCGATATCATTGTGCTTCATTTAGTCATATGTCATTTGGGTAACATTTAAGAATGCTAAGTCTTAAAAATAACATGTTTTAAAACAAACATGATAACCGTAAACTTTAATTGTCCAGTCCATATTTTTTTATACAACGCTTATTTTCTACTGAAAGAGTATATTGTCTCCGAGATAGTAATTATTTTAAAACTGTCAATAAAAGGGTCAACAAAACTATTTGTTAATAAAACCTTATTCTATAATTAGAAATGAATTGAGTACGGGTTGAAACATATTTTTCCCAAAACTGATAGAAGTTAGAGCAATTTATAAATCAGTTAATTATCATCATATGATCACTGGTGACTGGCTTCAAGAGGTATTTTCTGGAGCTCTAGTGAGAAGCAGTGACATGTGAAGTTCAAGCAGACCTGTTGTGAGATAGTAACTCACTGAAAACAATGATGAACGGTGGCGCAATTTCGTGTATTAGTTAAAATTAGACATGAACACTGTTGGATGCCAGCTCAGTGGTCTATAGCTTAAGTGTCCGCACGCAAGACCGATAGGTCCTGAGTTCGAATCCCACGGGCGGGTTATGGGTAGGCGATGTTGGGGAGTCCCATGAGAGGAAGAAACGGCTGTGAAGTGCTTGCAGGTTTTCCATGGTGGTCTAGCTGAACTGAAATATTAAAATACTAATATATCCACAAAACCCTTTTTTGATAATTTATTAAACGATATCTCAAACAATTGAGTGTTTGATGATTTATAATTCATTTTACTACAAATTTTGACTTATATTACTATGTGGTCTAAATGATATTATTGAAGAAGTTTTCCAACTTTCTGACCAATCAACACGATCCTTCTAAACCTTTTCTTCAAATTTAATTTCTGATTGGTTAAAATGTATTTTCACAATAATCACCTCTTCACAGTTATGATTCGAGTGTTGGATTTTGATCTTACTTATTCTCAGAGAGACAACTGAACTTGAAACAAATCGGTTAGATTTGTTGGCTATTCATGCAATATGACAATTGAATTGGTCTGAATCCACTTGGTTATGTAATCATAATTTTAACAATGGATATTATTGTAAGCAAAGATGTATAGTGGCTAGCAGTGGAATCCAGGACGCGCTTGTGAAATAAGGCTATATCGAGGCAATACACACAGGCCTCACATATTCCAATAAGAGACTGACCAGTTGCAGTCCTGAAACATCAATGGGAAGATTCAAACAAGTAATATTAAGTGAATGGATATTATTGTTTGTTTTTTCAAAATAAATTCTGCGGAAATAACAAAATCTCCAAAACATTTGAAGTATTATTTACAAATTATTTACACTTTCCGCTGTGTATTTCGTATTTATTGTAATTTTTAAGTTAAACTATTCCAATAGTCAATTCGTGTCTATGTACACACTTCATAATACTTAACATTGATAAAATAGTGAAAAGAAGAAAATATTTGAGTTCGTTTTTTTGGGGAGTTATTTTTGTTACCTAACGAAATTAATGTTTATTAGATGTTTGACTTTAGCCTATTTAAAAGTGATCTACGGTAACTTGTCTTTTTGTTCAAAATACTTAACTTATTTACTTATTCCTTTTTCCCGACGTAGAGAAGCATAGGCCGCTCACAAGCATTCTCCATTTAACTTCATCCTGGACAATTTTTGTAGTATACTCCAGTTGTTATTAATTCTATCCATGTCTGTTTCCAATTTCCGATGTAGTGTATTCTTTAGCCTTCCTCTTTTACGTTTCCATTCACGATTCCAAGTTAGCGCTCGCCTCGTGATACAGTTTGGTGATCTCCTCAATGTATATAGTATCCACTTCCAACGTCTTTTCATAATTTCCTTTTTTGTTGGAAGCTGGTTTGTTCTCTCCCACAGTAAGCTGTTACTGGTGGTATCCGATCAACGGACATAGAGTATCTTATGTAGACAACTGTTTATAAATACTTGTATCTTCTTGACGACGGATGTAGTAGTTCTCCACATTTCAGCTCCGTACAGTAGGACTGTCTTGACGTTCGTATTGAAGACTCTGGCTTCGATATTTGTTGACAGTTGTTTTGAGTTCCATCTGTTCTTTAAGTGTAGAAATGATGCTGTCTCTTTCCCAGTCCTTGCCTTTACGTTTGCATCATATTTTCCTCAGTTATTCATAAAATATTGGAAAATGTTTTCTTAGCTTGTTATGTGTAAACATCTATAAAATTAATCTGCAAGATCTTTCACATTATATAATCATAGATAATTAGCTGGACAGCGTTGTTTCAGTTACAATACAGCTTTGCTGTGAATAAAACAATAACTAGTAATAGTGTATGTAATCAGCAAGTACTTATTACACACTTAACAGAGTTTACTTAGTTCATAGGAAATTGAGTAACGAGTAATGTTCGTTTTGAAGATTCTGACATTAATTGAGGTGAAACGTTTTTTAAACTTTGTTGGATCTTTCATGTAAAAACATGTTTGATAAATCAATAGGATGCGCAATTGTTATTACATAGAAATTTATCCCATGTAATTGAGTATCCTTTTCATCTGAGGAAGAATTTGCTTTTCACATATTAAGATGATTTATCAGGGTTTGTTTACACTTGACATTGGATCAAAATCAAAACTCTTAGTTCATTCGTTTAACATGTGAACCTTTTTATTTGTTTATATAGTCGCTTGAGATTTATACATCACAATTTGTATTATTTATCTATTTTTTTCATGACAAACACCATTGATGTTTGGGTTTTACCTCAAATGAGCAGTGTAAATGTAGTAAAGAGCCACCTATTCAGTTTTCCATAGCAACGGATGATGGAAATGTACTTGAAAATATTCAAGATTTACTTAATATCCGATTGACCTTTCCACACATTTTCTGAAAATAAATATACGTTTAAAGTACAATTCAGTAAATTTAGCTTAATTAGATACTATCAATAAGTTTTGCGTAGTTAAGAGATGTGTCAAACCATCATCTACTCCAACTCACAACTAAATTAAAACGCTGGATAACCATCGACCTATATATAAGTATCAGTCATTATAATCGCTGAATGTTGAACCAGGGTTTGATGTTTTTTTAGTTTTTTTTAAAGTCATCTTTGATAATTGTCATTGAAGAATTCAAATGAGCGAGTCTTCTTCGAACAATTATCCTTCCTAATTTACTTTACTCTTTTTGCACAATTACTTCAAAACGCTTCTTTGTATGTGTGTAAAAAAAATAAACTTTGATCAAATATTCAAAATCTTACTGTAACAGTGAGCTTCAAACTATCATTTAGTAACATGTGATGGATAATTTTGCGTTGGGTATAATTTACAATTAATGTTTTTCTCTCTACAATGGTTATATATTGCTACTATGAAATTAAAATAACCGAAAATCTTCTTCGCTTGATGTTGTTTACTTGTATCTTCTCATTGTTATTTAGGACTGTGATTGACCAAATTCTTGTTGGCATATATACATTCTGTGCGGACTGCCTCGATATTGCCATAGGTAACAAGCTTTTTAAGCAAAGACTTCTTTGTGTAATCATTTATATCAATCAATGGTTAACTACTCAGTGATTGATAATGTTTTACAAAAACTTAATTATCAGAAGGGTGTTTTGTGGAGATTTTAGTAATTTTATATAGATCAAATCATGAGTCAGTTGAAGCTAGATCACCATGGAAAACCTGGAAGCACTAGACGGTTCGAATCTCGCGAGGCTGGATCGTGGATGTGCATTGTTGAGGAGTCCGACAAATGGACGAAACGGCTGTCCAGTGCTTCCAGGTTTTCCATGGTGGTCTAGCTTCAACTGACTCATGATTTCAACTATATATAAAACTGTAATTCTAGTAAAATACTTTTTCAGGAAAATTAAAATAAATATTTCAATCTTATCTATTAATCATTTTCAATGTATAACTAATAATGAATTACCAAATCGTGGATGCCCACTGTTGAGGAGTCCCGCAAAATGACGAAACGGCCGACCAGTGCTTCAATTGACTCATGATCTCAACTATTAAAATAACCAAATCAGTTTATAAACTAAACGAGACCAGACGTATAAAATACATACAATCATGTAATTCTAATGACTTAAACTAAAATTTGATCAAACAGACAAATTATTATTATTTACTATACAACCATAATGTTTACATGGGTCAGATAACAATAGAATTGACCAGTTTATTTGTTAGTATCATTAACATCATAATAAACTTCACCTGTTAATTGTTCAATTAAACGAATACACTTTGAAATAAATAAATAAATTGTCCATTATTATATCAGATTTCTGATAGGAATTCTTATAACAGGAATAAATTATATGAACATTTGGTGTTGTATACTTCTATCTTCCCATTTTTATTTGGAATTGCAATTGATAAGTCTCTTATTGGCATATGTGCATCCTGTGCGTATTGCCTCGATATTGCCTGAGGTCACAAGCATTATAAGCAAAGATGGACAGTGGCTAGCAGTGCAATCAAGGATGCGCGTTTTGTCCTATTTGGGACTCGTTAGCTGGATGTACCTGCATCTCAGATTTGATGTTCACTCTGGGACTCGAACCCAGTATCTTCCGCTTCAAACGTCATTGCGTTATCCACTTAGCTACTGAGTCCTGATTATATAATCTATATGTATTAATATTTTCAGTAGTATTCGTATTATTGAATATCTATGATATACAAATAAAACATACCAGTACATTTTGTAAAGTGGTAATACTGGTTTAACTGAAATTCAACATCAAAAGGCTGAGTACATCTTAATGCGACTAGATGGAATGACGTTGACATTGAATCAACGAATCAATTCATGATATTTGGACCAAATCATTGACCGAATTATTATTTATGGAACTTGTTAAAAAGTGAACATATGAACATACAGTGATGAATCTATATGAAATAAATAAACCCTTCGTTTGAATTATATCTGTTAGATTCATTGGTTATTAGACAAATCACTCCAGTGTTGCATGATGATTTCTCATTTTCTTAGTATGTGCAGATGATGAAAACTATAGTATCAATCTGTAGATAACTTTCATTACTACATAAAAAATCTGATGGGATTGCAAGTATTTGTAAACTGTTCTTAGTCTACTACTTCAAACCAGTGGGTATACATAAACCCCATAGATATTTACAACAAGAGCATACACAAGGAACAATACCTGTGGATCGCGTAGTTACTATCCAGTGTGGCACATG
>NC_031496.1:5809219-5833270 GCF_000237925.1 Schistosoma mansoni
CTATACAACAAACTAGGAGACCCTTAGCAGTGTACATAGATGGGGCTGTCATATTTCAAAACCTACGACGATCATATCTACCCACGAACACTCAACTCTCGTATCAAAGTTATTTACATTTGTAATTTAAGTCTTTTCATAATATTGCTTGACCATCATCCCATCCTATTGATTTGTAACTGCTTTACTCCTGGTATATTTGAAACCCTTTTAAGTCACGTAGTCAGATTCATTAAGATTATCTAGTTACTCAACTGTTGTCGATATTTGATAAATAACTTACTTTTTACATTAAGATTCCTAACTAAACACTATTGCTCGTTAGATAAATGAGTTCATTTACAATAAACCATTTTCATTTTTTGAATGGATAAGAACATATGTACAAACAAAAATGAATTACTCTATCAGAAGATATCTTATATAGTTAAGATCATGAGCCAATTAAAGCTAGACCACCGTGGAAAACCTGCAAGCAATTGACGGCCGTTTCGTCCCACTATGGGACTCAACTTACTAAAATCTCCACAAAACCCCCATGTGATATCAGAAGATACTTTACAGTCGAAGTATTATCTGCTCACATTCATAAACAGTAATGTGTGTAATCGATGCAAACAGTCTTTAGATTATCTTCAATTTCCATGAAACTATTCACTACACATTTTGGTCATGAATATCAAAAAGCAAAATAATCTTTATTTAATTAATCATTATCTCTGACTTCCACTTATCATAGATCTTCATTTTAAAATACAATTTTTACACATTGTGATAAATGATCGTGGTAATTAAGAGTAATTGAATTATGTTACAAACTACGGATCCCAGAAATAATGCAATTTAATGAAGAAGTATTAGATGAACACGAATGATTGTATTGTATTTGAAATTCAAAATCAAACAGACACAAAGTACAAATGAATCATTAGTTCATACAAACACCACATCCGTCACAGCTTAAATTGGAGACAAGATTTCTGTAATCGATTGTACGCCTTCATCCTATGTCTGTCAGACAGTTTATTGGATGTAGACACTGTATTATCTAGAATTTAATCATGAGTATAAGAATTATTAACTGAAATCGGAACGGACTCACCTGGGTCCTGGAATTGCATACAATCACCATGTCGGTTATATAGTGAAACCACTGATATATAGAATTTGTATCATAGACTTTCCGACACTATCTTCCTCTACGAAATAATGTTGGAATCTTACGCCGCAATGTTATGGACAATCGTTTCATCACATGCTTCATCGCGACGACAATGTGATAATTTGAATTATTAGAGTTATAGCACACACTAGGAATCCCAGAAATAACTCAATTTAACCAAGAAGTACTAGATCAGCACGAACGAACTTATTGTATTTGGAATTTGAAATCCGACAGTCATCAAGAATCACTAGTTCATACAAACGCCACAATGATGACAAAAAAGAAAATCATATTTTAGTAAAGTTTCTTTAGATATTTGAATGAAATTCCTACATGTAACAAACTTAAGCAACAAAAATAAATTTTATTTCTGAAATTATGATTGAAAGATGTTTTGGAATGAAATTATCAATTCAGTAAATTGTATCTTTGAATGATACTTTTGTTCCTTTCTGTTTCAACTGTGGATAAAACAAGTAAGATTTATTTATTGAATTGTTCCTTTCTTAATGAAATGTCTCTCAAGTTAGATTACTAGAAATATTGACAATTTATCTAACATAATTGACAAAACTCAATAAGAACCAGAAAATTGAAGAAATTCAACAGAGGTCCTGAGTTCGAATCTCGCGAGGCAGGATCGTGGATGCGCACTGCTGAGCAGTCCCACAATAAGACGAAACGGTCGTTTAGTGCTTACAAGTCTTCCATTGAGGTCTAGCTTCAATTGACTCACGATTTCAACCTCATAAAATTACTGAAATCTCCACAAAACCCCCTACTGATAAACATTCATAATTATTTACTTAGGTCTGTTACTTCCAATGCAGCATAGGCCGCCGACCACCATTCTCAAACCCACTCTGTCCTGGGCCTTCCTTTCTAGATCTATTCATTGGATGCTTATTTTTCTCATATACATACACTTATCCATTAACTGAGTTTGCAATGTCATTTTTTTTGGGTCATAACCAGTGCGTTTTTCACGTGATTGTACATTCTCTTAAATTTGTTTCCAATAAATGACAATGAGTTACACTCGGAAGATGAAACACTTGAAATTTGTTTATTGAGTTAATTGTAGTGTTTTGGTATAAAGGATAAATTATTGCTTTCTAAATGTATTGATGTCAGATAATTGAAGTTAGTCGGGAGGAAATACTGGAATGAATTTTTTGCTTGCACCGATTGATTACCATTTTGTGATCAAAATCACACTTGTATTCATTTATTTGATAGCTATTGAAAATAAACAGAATGGCTCTTAGTAAGAAAAGCTAATTTTTAGACATTTATAATGTAAGTGATGCAAATGAATAATTTATTCCATAAAAACTAGCACAAAATTTATAAAAACGATCAGGTGTTAGGATTAGAATTTGATAATTAGGTTAGAATTTAGAGTCAATGTTAGGCGTACAACTTAGGAGTATTCATTAGTGGTTGGGTAGAAGAACGATGAATATTTATGGACTCAAGCAATTAACCTAATGGAAATAAAGAACAACGTTTGGAGTTAAAGGATACATTTTGTGGAAGTAAGTAGATATGCTGGTAAAAGGAACAGAAATTTGAGGGAAATATGGGATTTCGATTATAACTCCCTTGTAATTGGTCGCCTTCTTATTTGTTGCCGGATATTTTAACTTTTTGACAGCAACTAAGTTACCCTGATGAAGCTATAAACCACTGTCCTTATTTGTTTTGTGGTAATGTGTTATTAAGTTGAGGCTTTCATTAAAGGAAAACCTATCTGTTTTCAAGTCTGCCACTTCACGTGAAAATGTTGATGCTCAAATCCGAATTCCAATCAGCTTGTCATGAATGAATATTTTTAAAAGGGAAACCGAAATATAATCGTTACAATTTCTATACCATAATTAACATTTTAGTCCACTGAACCAGATCCCAATCCCCAACTTTTTTCTGTACAATGATGCTGAATGATGGTCAGCCGATTCTATTTAGCACCGTAGAGTTAATATGCCTACGCATGGTGTTGTCACAAAATCAATTAACCAATAAATTACAGGTTTAAAAAGTGAATTGTTATTTTAGATACTGTATGCTTTGAATATTGATCGACCATTTTTGTGTGTTATTTTATACTACCTAATATTAGTCAGTAATCTAAATTGTTTAAACAGTTTTATCCCTACTCAGGTGGGATTCATATTTCATTTCTTTCCACACATTGTTGTGTCTTTCTGGTTTATTTTTATGTTTGGGATTAAAAACCTTCTGCCTTCATCACTCATAGTCTTTTTGCTTCCACAACCCTTAGTTTTTGTCAATCCCTCGAAAAGCCTGTATGTTAACGTTTGACTTCTGTTACGTGTTGTCACTTTTTTGGGTGTAAAGGACGTACTTAAATGGATGTGAATAATGTTTGACACATTACGATTTAATGTTTGAAAACATTATCGTTAATGTTGTCTTTCGCGATATTTGCCAGGTTTTTGCACATAATAATCTAATCAGGACCATACAAAAGAATTTTATATAAATCATTTATGTTTAGGATAACGCAGGCTTATTCAAGCATTTATTTACGAAGGCGGGATTTCTCTAAATAAACTGTGTCTATAATGGAAATGAAAAAGGTACTGAAATGAAACATATTGAAATCAAAATCATTTCAATCCAACCACTGAATAAGACTTTAACTCGGTAAAAATTAAATATCAACATGATTACATTGAGTGTACAAGTGAAGGAAGAAAAAGGATGAATTTAGGTGTGTCACTATAAAGCTGCCTTAGATTTTAAATTATCGCTGAGCAGATGATAAACGCTTTAGGATTGAATAACATAGAACACTCAGTGCATAATCATGAGCTTTACGTAACAGGGAGGTGTGCAAGCTGTAAAATATCCATATTTAACATCCGTCAATCCTTTTCTATCTGAAAAGTACTTTGTACACAGCAAATAAATCCTATATTTTGGATACGAAATATCGAATTAATTTCCTCATAGTATGCAATCAGTCAACTGACTATGTTGTTTGATGTCATTTTTGTAAAGAATACAGCTGTTTATTTGATAGACAAGCAATTAATTCATATCATTCATTCTAGAAAACTGATCGGTCAAATAGTTAGTCAAAGTTGGACTGCGATTATCTAAATATAATCGATAGGTAAATCGACGTTGAGTGACTGATCATCTCCTACATATTTAAATTGGTGATATGGATTGAAAAGAAGATAAATGATTGACTTATTCATAAGTGGTATATATCTGCTGTGTTTGAAAGATGTTTTTTTAAAGTCAATAAATGGACAAAAACGCATATGTCTAATTATGGTAAAATAAGACTTAATCAACTGTATTACGCTTAGAAATGTTATTGCCATAGACAAGTTGATTTTATAACTGTTTAGACTAAGAAACGTTTAATATTTACAAATCAACATTGTTTCAACCGGGAAAACAAGACTAACTACATGTTTTCACTTAAACTGAATAACTGATAAGCAATAAACATAATTAGTTAGTTTTTACTTTCATAATAAGACACAATCCATTCCAACAGTTTCTGAAACAATTGTAATGGTACTTACTATCCTTAAGTAGTTACAAATATTCATCAAAATTTCAGAATAGAGATCCTAAGATAGTTAAGTTTTTATTATTTGAGATCCTGAGTCAATTGAAGCAAGACCACTATGGTAAACTTGGAAGGCCGTTTCGTCCCATTGTTGGACTCCTCAGCAGTGCAATCCACGATCCCGCCTCGCAAGGTTCGAACCCATGATCTCGACTATTAAAATTAATATAATATCTACAAAAACCCCTTCTGATATTGTAGTTTGACAATATGTATGCAACTTCTTCATTTTTAGCTTCTGAATGACGCACTGAACTTTCTTTGGCACTCCATTATGATTATTATTCATTTATGTACAATGATAAGCTATTTCAGGAATAAATTTCCCAGTATGAATTGATTAACAATCTAAATATAGACTGATTATTCATCTAAAAAACGTAAATTTAGACTATTTGACAACATTCCAACTATATAAAACTGTTGGGGAATCACTACGGAAATTATTTGAGCAATCTGAACCTTTCCATTGAATGTCAATATTTCATTTTGATCATTAGGAGATCATCTACATGACAAGATTTCTAATGCTTACTTATTTATTATGTCTCTATTTTATTGATACAATGAAATTAATTCGAAAGTATATAACATCCAGTTCAAGAAAAGTTATATTCCCTAATAGAACTATTAATGATAATAATAATACAACAAATATCGTTGAAACTTCATTAAATGAACAAGTCGACAATAAAACTGAATGGCTGATGAACACTGAAAGTAATATAGGTTTAGTAAATACAATACCACATATATTGGTTAGTTATAGTCATCAAGAGAAAGATATGGCGAAGTATTTAGTTGAACAACTTCAAAATAAAGGTTATAAGGTAAAGTTATTTGTTATTTGTTTTAAGCCCTATGAGATGAGATTTATATTTTTCTTTGGTTTATTTTTTAATGAAAGATAAATGACTATTTATAAACATAGTTCATTTTGTTTGTATTAAATAAATGTTTAGAATGAAGGAGTCCCATAATAGGACGAAACGGCCGTCCAGTGCTTCCAGGTTTTCCATGGTGGTCTAGCTTCAATTGACTCATGATTTCAACTATGAAAATACCAAATCTCCACAAAACCCCTTCTGTTTTGTAATGGTTTGGACTATGCCGTTGTTGATAGCTTAATTGATTAAATGATTATCTGAAGTCAGAAGCTCAGTGTATATTGAACCTTCTTTTGAAATGAAAATTACTGAGTTCGAGTTCCGGAGTAAACATCATCTCTAAGTTGAAATATATCTAATTGTTGAATCCCAAAAAGAATGAAAAAAATGTCTTGGATTTTACAATTAGCTACATTACATCTATTCCATGATAATTTCATTCAGTTAGTGTTTAAAGCAAAACAATTGGATTCGGGTCCTATTGTTATAATCAACAATGGGATGCCAAATTATCTAACTGACGATCAAACAAATAGACCAAAACACATATCCTGGATTTCACTGAAAGCCATGATCTACTTGTTTTAAAGAGTGATGCGATCATCATCTAGATTTAAGTGTCTTGAGTGATCTCTTTTGTGTCGTTGTAAAAGAGCAGACACTTCATAATAAAAGAAAGCATAGATTTTATACCTTAGGATTGTTACCGTTTGTTGATAAAACTCAAACATTTGTTTTATTCAGTAATTTTATACGACTCATTGTCAGGATTACCAAACAATCAATTAGATTTGAGAATCGTTTTTCATGGCAAGCTTTAAGAAAGTAAACAACTTTAAAAGAAGAAGAGATCGAACCCAGAATATAAACACCATCGGATTCCGGGTCAGTGGTCTATGGGTTAAGTGCTCTGGCGCGAGACTGGTAGGTCCTGGGTTCGAATCTCGCGTGGCGATGTCGTGGATGCGCCCTGATGAGCAGTCCCACAATCGAACGAAACGGCCGTCCAGTGCTTCCAGGTTTTCTATGGTGATCTAGCTCCAATTGACTCACGCTTTCAACTACAAACAATTTTACCTATGAAAATATAGATATTTATAATATTTAAGATATCGAAAATAATAAATTCAAGGGTAACAGCAGTGTTGTTCGCTCCATTTAGTAAGTTCAAATTAACTATCCAAGAAAGGGTAGCTATATTCCTATATAATGATCACCTGTAGTGACTCTACATAGTGTTATTTCATCATTTTCTGTGAAGTAGGATTCCACCATTTTGAAAAACTATGGATTCATAGTAAATGTGTTATAAAGAAACTGTAAAAAATGAGATTAAATTAGAGCTTCCAGTCTAGTCAAATGTATTTCAATAGAAATTATATTTCCTTAAATTTGAAACTATTGAGTATAGACTAGAATATTAGATTAAATGTGAACTTATTCGGCTATTAACCGATATACTACATTACTCACCTCCAAAACGCTTGGTTATTATTATTATTTTTTTTATTATTATTAGCTTTATTCAATAATATATTATTTGGTACAATATCGAATCCTCAGCATAAAGTATTTCAACATGTTTACGTTTCTTATTTCTTCGTTGCTCCTGATGATAAACATTCAGTGATCGCCAGTTGGATGTCAGCAGTTCAGTCAATCGACATATGAATAATGTATATTCTTTTCGCTGCATGTTCCCAGCAAACACGATATCTCTGATTAGGCCTTTTGTAACTTTTACAGCGAAAGGTTGTACAGTTTTCAGAAACGCACCGGAATAGGTTGTGTGCTTAATAGCCATAATGATGTATTAAAACAAACAATATTAGATAACTTGTTGAAATATATAGATGACAGGAACAGGTAGCCCAGATGTTTAAGAAGGCCGCCCACTAATGTGGTCAGATAATGTCATTAGCCCACAGTACATCTCTCTCAACTGAATAAGTATATCGATTCTCTTGTAAATGAATTAAATCACAAAATTTATTATTGTCCGGGAGCTGATACGATCTATCACATCTTATAAATGTATTTAAAAACAACTTTCTGCAGTGTGTTTACGAATATTTATCTCATTATTTATAGTTCATTCAACTTCGTACATAGTGATACTAACTAGTAATGGGGCTGAATTATTGATGTCAATGAATACATTAAAAGTACAAACTACAAATGTGTTTTCACGCTGAACTAAACACATTTTTATTCTCCATTCAATTCAATAATTCTCCAACTGACATTCTTGAGCGAGGAATATTAAATCTCAGAGTATATTGTTACTTCATAAGAGGTAATCGACAAGTAAGTCTTGAACTAGTTTGACACTTGTCAGAAATGTTGTCAGAATCATCCAGTTTTATCCTCTTACACGTTACCATTATGCTACTTGTGACCTGAGTGTCTTATTAAAGTGAAATAACCACTGACTATATGTTAGACGAAAAGCATTGTTTTATCAAAGAAAATTAATGGTACCATTGAAATAAAATAGAGATGTTAATGTAAACTACGTTTAAATGTTTATTCAGTTGGTTTTAGTCTGACCTAGTGAATTTCTAAAGTTAATCTCTTTTAAACAATATGTAAAAATTTCAGTCAACGTAAAGACATTTACTTCATAACAAAATGTAACGTCCATCTTTTCTTTTGATTCGTCAAAAAAGACGTATGGCAAACTGATGGTCAAATGTGTTTCATTCATTCGTCTCCTTTTTCTACTGTTTAGACAAGGGGATAGAAATCATGAATCGATGAAGGTTAGACCACCATTCAAAGCCTAGAAGCATTGGACGGCCTAGTTTAATGGTTCGGTATTTGACTCCAGTTAAATCGTATGATTGATTGTTATTGAGATATACATATGTCGCCAATCCTCGTACAAAATTATCGACTTAAATTGCTTTAGTGAATAACGAAATTAAATAAGTCAAATACGAGAATGGATGTTTGACTACGTATATTCTGTACAATCATTGATCTGAACAGACAAACAAGAGGACGAAGGAAAGGAAGCAAAGAAAATAGAGCGAAGCAAAATAACGCGCTGTGGAGTTGGCTCACACGCGATATGTATATTTCAATAACATTCATACTATCCAACTGGAGTCAGATTCAGGGCCACTAAAATGGTGAACCCAACATGGTAATGTGCATCATCGTACTATTCAATTGGAGTCCGATACAGGGTCAATAAACTAGTAGGGGATTCCTTAACAGTGCGCATCCATGACTCCGTACCCTGTACTGACAAATAGATAGAATTAAAATTTACATTTGAAACATCATAAAAGCTAATAAACTTGCACGCTTTTTGCACAAGTGCCAAGATTTCAGTGATTTGTCTGAAATCAGTTATACCAGTCGGTAAACCACCATAAATACTACGGCATACTGTAATGTATCTAATCTATTTATTTTAAATAATGTAAATATATTTTTCTGAAGAGTTATTCATCTGTAATAATTGTTTTCTATATATGCATATGTTCGCAAACATTTAGGTATGGATTGACTATAAAGATATGATGTATGAAACTGATGTAATGGAGGGTATGGCAAAAGCTGTAGAAAATTCATTTGTTGTTTGTATCCTTTACTCTAAATCATATAAAGAAAGTCTTCATACAAAATGTGGTAAGTTGAATCAATTTTGATTTGACTAAAGAAGAACATTTTTTTGTGGGGCAAATGTTTTTGATTTCTTATATTGACTTTCTTTGTGATGTTCATTTTGAAATGGCTTCTTCTAAACGAAAATTAGGTTCTTTCTCAATATATTCAGTAGTAAAGATCATATTTGAACATTTAATTGATTCTACGCATTGGAATGATTCAACGAAATTTAACAAGATTTCCTTATAATCAACTCCATAAAACAGGCGAAACCTTTGACTAACCATTGAATCGTACTAAATAAGAGGATAGAATTAATTACTTGATTGACATTATTGGAAATAGTTCACTGATAAATAACTGTTCATGTAAAACAACCTTATAATATGGAATGTATATTTTCAGAAAGGGGTTTTTTGTGGAGATTTTAGTAATTTTATAGTTGAAATCATGAGCCAATTGAAGCTAGACCACCATGGAGAACCTAGAAGCACTGGACGTCCATTTCGTCCTATTGTGGAACTCCTTAGCAGTGCGCATTCACGACCCCGCCCCGCGGATTCGGTCTCGTGCACGAGCGCTTGACCTCTAGACCACTTAGGAGTCCTACAATAAGACGAAATGGCCGTCCAGTGCTTCTAGGTTCTCCATGGGTGATCTAGCTTCATGATTTCAACTATAGAATGTATATTCGTTGTATGGTATGTATACTACGATATTTCTTAGTGCAAATATAACTTGCACTAATTAAGAGTATGTGTTTGGAAGTTAAGCACATTTAACCATTCATGTTCGTTATCCTTTCGTAGATATCATCGTGTTCAAATGAACATGTATTCTTAGGATTTGCTTATTAGAATATAATTCATATGAAATTAGACAAGTTTATCAGACAGCGTACTAGAAATCATATAAATTGCAGATTTGATATGACTGTATAACCACTCTTAGTTATCATATATTGACCATTAGGATTCGTTTCTTCTGCATTTTGAACAATGTGAATATTTATGAGCAATAGTTTAAGACAAAAATATCCCCTCTGATTTCATGATGCACCTTAGAAGTTGTAGGTAAGCTTAATGTTCTGTTCAGAATTACTGTGTTGATTCTCGAAACTTCATACGAAAGCAGCTCTTATTGGTTCAATTTATTTCTAATATACATAGTTAATTTAAACCGTTTTTTTATGAAATCCTACTTTCATCTAGAAATTAAAATATTCAAACCGTTATTTGAAAGACAGACATCCAGGACTTCATTGTTCAGTCATTATAATTCTTCGGCGTGTGAAGGTCAATTTTCTAGATAAAGGCAAATCTAGCTGATAGATCTCAGACAGAAAGAAATGCACGTCCTGGGCGTATACTAAATCTACATGATATTTGTACTTTCATTGTGAAGAAATATTTGATGTTTATTTATGAAGTTACACATTTATTTTTGTCCTTTGTATACTTCCAGTGAAACTAGGATGTAGCATTTACAACATCTCGTAATTATGAATATATTTTATTGTATTTTTTTGAACTATTACTTATCATTTAAAAAGAACGACTTATTTTTGATCCCAGAAGCTCAATACGCTTATCATGAAAAAAAGCCAATATTATTTCTACGTGCACAAAGAGGATACGTACCAGATGGATGGTTAGGTTTTATGATGGGGACACGATTGTATATTGACATTTCTGGAAAATATCCTTTTGAAGATAAATTTACTGAATTGTGTAAACGAATAGATGTCTATAAAAACCAATCGATTGATCAACTTAATAATCATTGCCAAAATAAATCAACGGAAGTGGTATGTTTCGTTTCTTATTTTGTAACTATATCGCATTCCGTACCATGAAACTAATGTAAAAATCATTACTACTGCTGAAAACTCCATTTGTAGATTGTAATTATCTCATTTAGTGTACGTTTGAAAATTAAGGGGCACTGTACATCTGTTTCATCTTTATGTAGAACTACTAACAGTGTCTTCTATAACTTAAACACCTTCATTCATAATAATGACTTTCAGTTTTCACAGATTGGAAAAAACAATAACAGACTTAAGATGGACTAGTAAGTTAGTATCGTGATTTGCTTAGTTTACAAATTGCATAACAGTATACATATGAAACCTGTTGTAATTATAAGCTCGGCTAGTTATCACGTGAGTTGTTCATCAATCGAAATACGACTTATTCAATATTATTATTGTGTTAGACCAATTACGTTCGACCGTCATGAGCAGCTTAGCGTCCTTATCGGTCCTTTGTTCGTCTAGCCCGTTCACTTTAGTCCAGAACTCCAATAACATCATCCACTATGCGAATCATTTATTTCAAGCATACATGGTTTATATACCAGCCAAACAGACCGCATCACACCATAAAATAGGAAATACCATTTTCACAAGATCAACCCAAAAAGTGGCTGTGAACTTGGGAGATTGTAATCAATAAACTGAACATAACTTAAGAATGATAAACCGTATAATAATAACCTATCAGTCAAAATGAAGCTTATAATGAGATGAACATAGATATACATAATCTAGTTGCTAAATAGTTATACAACAGGAATATATGTATAATATTAGTCCACTAATAGTTCTCAGAAGTAAAACCTAATTTCATCTTTACTAAAATATAACAAAATCAATAAAAACAAAATGATCATTTTGATGATTACCTGTTAGATAGTGAAAACCTTCTTTTTCTTCATCCTTTGGACTAAATTAGGCTGTTTTATTATTTACGTTACTGGAGTCGAGTGAATGTACCAGAATAACACAAGCAATTAATGTCGCTAGATATTTCAAAGTAAGGTTGTTATAAATCGTAATACATTTAAGAACGAATGAATAATATGTATACTTGTAATTGCCCATCTAATACTTTTCAATATTATCAGAGGATGCTGAAAAACTAATCATTTGATTTAGATTAATTGTATTAGGCATATTAGGCATTATAAGCAAAGGTGGAGAGTGGCTAGCAGTTGAATCCAGTTTGACGCGCGTTTCGTAATATTCAGGATTCGCCAGCTGGATGTACCTGTATCTCAGAGTTGATGTTCACTCTGAGACTCCAACCCAGTACCGTTCACTTCAAACGCCATCGCGTTATCCACTCGGCCACTTAGTCCTGACAGCTACTTGCTTATGCGATGGGGTGAAGTTTAAATTCACTTAGTATTGTTTGTTTGAATCTTCCCGCTGATGTTTTAGGACTGCAACTGGTCAGTCTCTAGTTGGTATATGCGCATACTGTGCGTATTGCCTCGATATAGCCTAAATTCACAAGCATAGTCCTAAAACATCAATGGGAAGATTCAAACAAACAATACTAAGTGAATTATTAAGCATTATGTCTATTTTCAAAGTGATTTTTATAAAGACTAAAAAAATATCTTACGTTTGTTATAATATAAAAGTTTATACTTAAACCATTAGTCAGTGTATTCACAACAGATTTTATGATCCCACAATAATCAGAACTTTTGAGTTAATATTCGTTAGCGAATTGAGAATTCCATTCACAAGGAAGATATGCAAATTAAGTACTATTTTACAACGTTATTTTTAACAGGATGTTCAATACTCTATCCTTACTCAGTAGCAGTACTGCGAGAAAAGCTACAGGCAACGTTACGTGAAAGCGTTAAATATTTAATTATTGTTCGCAATAAATAATTATTATATGATCATAAATAAATGAACCAAGACATTACTCGAGAGATTCTTAACGATTTTACTCACCTAAATTTGAACCAAGATAATTAAACATGTATGGTGACATTCACTTGCACGTAATTAAACAGACAGATTCTATTATTAATTTATGATAACAAATTCATACAATTAGGTAATCCAAAAAAACTTGTGGGCTTTTACTGTTTTCTAACTCATATCCATAGGAATAACAGAATTTCATATCTTTTATTACATAATCTATTTCATAAGGAGTTGTTGTGGATATAAATTAATTTCAATAGTTGAGATCATGAGTCAATAGTGGATGTGTCACTCAATTTCGTGGATTAGTTGAAGTTAAACATTACCATAATTGGAAGCCGGCTCAGTGGTCTAGAGGTTAAGCGTTCACGCGCGAGACCGATAGATCCTGGGTTCGAATCTCCCGAGGCGGGATCGTGGATGTGAACTGCCGAGGAGTCACACGATAGAGCGAAACGGCATTCCAGTGCTTCCAGATTTTTCATGGTGGTCTAGCTTCAATTAACCAATTATCTCAACTATTAAAATGATCTATTTCATTATAATTTGTATTTGCAATTTTTTTGTTTTATAGAATACAAATTAAATTACTTAGATGTGTAACTGTTGAATTGGTTCATTATTCTTACAAACTATGAATAACAAAATATTATTATGTAGTTTATCTTCAAAAAGGATCAGATTTGAAAATAGAATAAAAGTAAACATCATGAGTAATGAACAACACCATTTGATAACGCGATGGAGTTTAAAGAGAAAGGTACTGGGTTCGAGTCCCAGAGTGAACATCATCTCTGAGATGCAGGTACATCCAGCTGACGAGTCCCAAATAGGACGAAGAGCGCGTCAAACTGGATTCCACTGCTAGCCACTATCCATCTTTGCTTAAAACCATTTGAGTCTCGCGTTTTCTTTTTGTGTGTTTTTCTTTTCTCTTGTCATTATACTACTTAATTAATTAAAATGTTCTAAATAGTTTTGTGATTTACATATTACTATTATTATGATGATTTCTAATATGGTTTTCTTTTTTTTCATATTTCACGAATGAGGCCTAATCAATATGAAATGGTTTTGAATGAACATTTTCGCACTAAATTCAAATGATGAATAGAATTCTGTAAACTCTACTAGATGAGTATCGAGTTTTTTGAAGCTAATAGATTGTTAACGTGGAATTTCTTGATATTCATTAAAATATTAAAATTAGACTTTTCCGAGATTTGAATTCTACTGTTTACACTTGATAGTTGTTCTTTGTCATAAAGTATTGAATAATTTTTCAGCTCTTCCAAACTAGACTACATTCTTACTGACAGGTAATTCTCATTTAAACATTAGAGACACGAAGATTAGTGTATTACGTATTACATAATCTAATATTATATTCTTTCTACCATGTCATCTTGGTCATTCCCTGTTCTAATTACTTCACGGAACTAGTACATTAACAAAAAAAGTTTCATATATCTACGATTGTACAGCTTGATAATACATTCTTATTACCATATTTGTGTTTGTTATGCGTTATGATGACTATCAGATAACTGAAATCCTTATTTATTTACTAGTTAAATGTATTGGTTATTGTACCTAATAAAAGTATAAACTGATAATTTGTATTACTGCCTTTTAATTTTGAGTTATCTGAAACCGTTGTAGTGTGTGCTGCTGATATCGACAGATATCAGTAGTATGTATCATCAGTCGAAAGTGAAATGCCTTGCGGCAGAAGGTCAAGAAGATCGAAAAAGGAGAACAAGAACAGAAAATTATTGGTGTGCAAACAAAGTAACAATGAAGTCTGAGATGATTGATTGACATTTTACAAATGTGGTATTTACTGTATGATTCTCAGATTTTACTAAGATGTTCCGTAATTTTTGTGTTCTTGTTCACTACACCGTGATGAGAAATTAGTCTTAAACTCTGGTACGGTATTAGGTGGTGGTGGTCAAACTTGATCAGTTCATGATCTCAATTATTACTCGACTATCTCCACAGCCTTATACATCACATATATATTGGGCGGCTTCTTAAACATCTGGGCTACCTGTTCCTGTCATCTATATATTTCAACAAGTTATCTAATATTGTTTGTTTTAATACATCATTATGGCTATTAAGCACACAACCTATTCCGGTGCGTTTCTGAAAACTGTACAACCTTTCGCTGTAAAAGTTACAAAAGGCCTAATCAGAGATATCGTGTTTGCTGGGAACATGCAGCGAAAAGAATATACATTATTCATATGTTGATTGACTGAACTACTGACATCCAACTGGCGATCACTGAATGTTTATCATCAGGAGCAACGAAGAAATAAGAAACGTAAACATGTTGAAATACTTTATGCTGAGGATTCGATTTTGTACCAAATAATATAATATTGAATAAAGCTAATAATAATAATAATACTGACACATTAATTAGATTCTTCATAATGACCCTACAATTTTATAAAGCATATTGTTAATATTTTTCTGGTCTGACTCAAGTGCATTAGGTAGGTAAGTAAAATTTGAAGAAAAATTCAAATCAAGGACAAACAGTAAACCATACACGAACCAGAAGAGTTGAGGCTGAATACTTGGAAGTAGTCATCCTAAAGTCTTCTGTTTTAATTTTGCGATATTTGAAATCTTAACAAAACCGTCAAATAAATACCGGTCTCATAGAATCTCATACTCGGGGACATTATACTGAGTTACACGAAGCAATTTATAACCTGATCGACAGAATTTGAACTCGAATGATAATCAGACACATTATACTGGGATCTGCTCAATTGCGTAAATATTCGATTAAACAAGTTTTTATTATATACGCTCATATTTTTCACTTATCAACATATGTCCTGATTTTTACGAATTACATCCCAATTGGTGAAGAACCTATCTAAACATTTCATTAGTAAATATTACTATTCTTTCAAAAGAACTTTACGTTTTCAATTCGGTAAACAGGTTATTTCATTACGTGTTCATTATTAAAAATCTATACTACGTAGTATTATACTTATTTTCAACATTCTGATTGGCTAATTTCCCTTGACGACGTTTTTACATCTATTTTATTGATCAACTTTTACGATCATAATAACTTATGGGGATTTATTTATCTTTGCATAATCAATAACAGTTTACATGTCTGTTAGGCAGTCTGTTTTTTCTTCTGAAAATAAACTACCTCACTTTGTTCTATAAACGTCTATCGAACAGAAAGAAGACATCTATACAAAATGATCATGTGATACGATATTCCATAGCCAGAAAATGTTTTTTTTTCTAGAATTTCTTGGTCATTTCATTTTGCACATATGGGAAAACCTGACACCAGTGTAAAGTAAACCTGAATAAGTCCATTTAATTATAGATTACTTCATAAACTGACATTGATTATACACTATAAACGGCAGGATTGGATAATAAGAGTTTCACACTAACTACATATATTTTGTTCAGAAGAAAAACAAGGATAGAATTAAAGTTGAAATGAATTGTATCTTTGATTGTTCACAGTGATAGACGGGAAATACAAATCATGTCTCGTTTAAAGTTAATTAAAAAACGGGTAGTTTCATACAGATGATTAAATAAAATATAATCAAACAAGTCTAAAAGCAGTGACCAGAGGAGTTCAAACCACGTCTGTCGTGAGATATCAACTCACTGAATACCATTGGTGAACGGCTGCTCAACTTAGTGGATCAGTTGAAGTTAGACATTAACACCGTTGAATGCTGGCTCAGTGGTCTATCGGTTAGGGGCTCTGGCTCGAGACTGGTAGATCCTGGGTTCGAATCTCACGAGTGCGAGATCGTGGATGCGCACTGCTGAGGAGTCCCATACGAGGACGAAACGGTCGTCCAGTGTTTCCAGGTTTTCCGTGGTGGTCTAGCTTCAATTGACTCACGATTTCAACCATGAAAATATGAATTAATTAAACTACATACAAGGCTGTTTTACACAAAAGACTGAAAAGTCCTAAAACTAACAACAGTAGACCTGAGCATTGATATTGCAGTTTTGTTATTCAATAATTTATTTATGACTATTGATGATTTCTCTTCATCTTTGTATATCCTTCCTGAATCTTTGTGAATATTATGTGATATTACTCTAAAACTGTTATATCCCGTGGAGAATTATGAATGGTAACTTTAAGAACTATTTATGGACAAATGTGATATGTATATTTCGTATTGTATAATTGTTAAGTAACTAAAGTATCCATATTCGTGTCCCTCTTATTATGAGCCTTATTTTGACCTATAGACTATTATTATATGATTTACCATTTTTGAGTTATCTCCAGTCTATTGATTACTGTTCCCCCTATTCACAGCCACATTTAGCCAAATCTTGTACAAATGTTATTTTCTATTTTATGGCCAGTTTGTTTGATATATAAACCCAGTATGTTTGAGAATAATGATTCATATTGCAGAGGCTGTTATTGGTGTTCTGGACTTAACTGGCTGGGCCAGGCAGAAAGCAGGACTGATAAGTGCTCAAGACTGCTCTTATGGTTTTTATGTATCATTGCTCTGATAGATAATTCACTCCTCTTTGATTGGTGGGGATCAGCACGTTCATATATTAAACAGGGCACTCACTCAGTCGATATAACAAAAACATCCATTTGAAACTTTCAAACAAGCGCCTCACTACAAATACGTTTTATAAATACTTTTACATTATCCTGGTATCAACTAATTTCTTAAATATTTAGTTACTTGAATTAGCTAAACTTATCAAACTGTATGTTGTTAATGGATCGAAATCAGCAACATCCATTGAAATCATCTTATTCTCAGAATATTCTCAATCTTTTTCTATTAAAACAAATGAAAATGTTTGAATTATCAACAAAATATTTGATTATAAGCACTACAGGATTGTGGACTGAACAACATTCAGCTGATTAATTTTTATAAGCAGTTACTGTTTGATTGAAAATATGAAAATGTTACACTTTCAACAATTACATTATCACGACGACATTCATCCAAGTGTGCTACATTAAAAAACGTGTTAATTGTAGACATAACACTATTAAATGCAAGGTAATACATACTTTTATCACCAGTATCTAACCACAGTACTTGGATGAATCAAAATACATCAAACTGGTTTTGCTTTTAACCAAAGTAATGAAATTTTTCAAAAGAACCCATCAATAAAATAATAATTCCAATAAGTAAATAAAAGATAATGAAGGAAATCTAGTAAAACATGGACATTACACCAAAATGTTTTAAAATAGATAGAAGCGTACAGTCTGATAATCCCTTGTTATAGAGATAACTGTAAAGTATGAACTATACATAAGTAGTTTAGAAATTAAATAAAAACATAAAATCTTATTTAAATTTGTTTTAAATTTGAACTTGATTTCAAACATTGTCAGTTAAGTTTGGAGGTTGTTTGTTGCCAGGCGCGTAACACTCTTCCGTGTTTTCAAAAATCACGTCAAAATTAAATCGAGAACTATTTCTGGAAATAAACGGAAATAACAAACTTGAAAATTCATTGGTAATAGCGTCTCTTTATTATTTGAAATGGTTTGTATTTTCCTTGCGCCAATGTTAACAATTAAAATAGTCAGTCTATAGTAAGATATGTATCCTGAACAAATTGTCTAAATAATAACATCTCGTCGTACGTTTTTAGTCACAGAGGCTGACAGTGGAATCCATGATGAATGCCTTATCCTGCTCGGGACTTATCCGTTAGGTGTACCTGACACATTTCAACATAAAGGCTCTCCTCTGGACTCGAACCTAGTACTTATGGTTTAAAACAATAAACCTATTGTTCACTGAGTTCTAAGTTTAAATAGGTACTAAGGTGTGTGAGTGGGGATGAATTGAACTGTCCATGTCTGTATATTTTCGTCTGTTACGTTAAGGACAACAATCGATGGCTCTTGAAAACGGTGGTTATGTTGAGAGCGAAGAGTAATTGAGTAAAACCGATTTTAGGTTCGGGGAAAAGTCACACAGTGTTTTTGTAAAATATTAAAACCATACATTAAATACATCATTTACATATCCCCATCGTTCTTCCAATTCTGTAGTCGTTCTAACTGATATCTATTTTCTTTTCTTCTCTCTTTACTTCAGTCTTCTTTTGGTAAGGTTTCCAGTTACGATCCGTGCTACATACTTCTTGTATCTGTCCGCATAAGTAGCAAACACTGAAGTTGCTTAAACAAAACGTATCATTCAGTAGAATAATATCAAATAACACTTGTTCTTGGATGTTTACAATCACTCCAAATGAAAAACTCATTTAATGTTTTTAATTTATTACGATTCCTCAAATAACTGTATTTTCTAAAGCGCCATGTTATAAATCATTACGAAGTTTAGTGAAATAAGTGTATGGATTCTAAATCGCTAAATAACATCATTGATGATTCTATGAATAAATTTTATTTGAAAAAACGTTGACGGAAGCCCAGTAAATCTTGTTATTATTTGAAAATCAATGAGAAAAGTGTTCTTATACAATTTTTTTGGCTAATCTTCAAAATACACAGAGGCGTTCTAAGACCCGCTAAAAAATGTCTTTTTATTCAAGTTTAAATGAATTAGATTATGTTGTTGTTATATGTTAAATAAAGATTTTTTCATTTCCAGTTGACATATAAGTATCCTATGGGGACTATCTCGATAAAGCCACTGTTATACAAGTTGTTTAAAAAACGATGGGATATGCCTAACAGTAGAATCCAGGACCCTTATTCCTTCTTGTTTGCCACTCGGAGTGAACACCAACCCTGAGATGGAGGTTCATTGAGCTGACGAGTACCAAATAGTATGAAAACGCGTTTTTGGATTCTACTGCTGATCACATTCCGACTGTCTGTAAATACTGAAAGTAACATTCAAGTGTCATGAACTACAGTTTAATTCTTGATCTTTCAAGAGTTCTTCTACTTGGAATCGTTATTTACAACGAAATCAGATAGAAAATTTTTATTTGAAATGAAAAACATATTTATAATTGGAACTACATTTCATATTACATTATAATGATGAGGTAGATTACAGCCGACAAGTGAATCTCTTACGTGATTCTGAAAGATTGACAAAGTGCTTAACTCATTTCGAAACACCAATTGAACAGTTAAAAAAAAATAAACTTAAGTCAATTCCAGGAAATAAAGTACTGTTAACGAACAAAGTCAATAAAAGCTCATTTTTCAATTAGTTGTTTGGATCTTCCCACTGAAGTTTGGGACTGTGATTGATCAGTCACTCATTGACATCCTGTGCTTGTCGCCTTGATATTACTTTGGGTTACAGGTATTATAAGCAGATATGGTTGGTGGCTAGCAGTGGAATTCAGGATACTCGTGTTGTCCTGTTTCGGACTCGTCAGTTGCATGTACCTGCGCCCCTGAGATGATATTAATTCCAGGGCTCGATCCAAGTACCGTTCCTTTCAAACGCCATGGCATTATCAACTTAGCTACTGAGTTTAGATAGCCAGTGGCTGTCCTAATTAATTAGTCCAAAAATGAATTAGATTTCTCCCCATTGCACAAGATAATGGCTAACTGTACTCAATAGCTAAGTCGATAGCGCTATGGCGTTTAAAATGAACGGTACTAAGTTCAAGTCCCCGAGTGAACATCAGCTTTAGAATTAAGGAATATCCATCTATTGAGTCTCAAATGGAACGAAACGTTCGTCCTGGATTCTGCCGTTAGCCACCATCCATCTCTGATTGTAAAGTCCATGAAAGCTACTATATAATCTTAAAAATGATCTTCTGTAGAAAATGTTCTAAAAGATAAACTATTTGTTTAGACTATATCAGTTAGAAAAAATTCCGTTCTATTAATGTTAATTAAAAACTGGTTTGTGAATTTCTGGCTTCAATATTTCAAGATATTGAAATCCAATTTCAGTTGCGTAATTGGCTTACGGATTTAAAGAGTCAAAATAATTGTCTATTAATCAATAGTTTTAAATGATTTTTCAGTAAGATGAACCATTTGAAAAAAAATTCTTAGAATTGCTAAAGACTTTATGCTTAATACTCATTGGTTACATGCACAATTTCCGATGTTTCATGAGGAAGCCGTAACTGATGATATCCAACCACATCAAAATAGAAACCAATGTTACCAACAATATCGGGTAGTTGATGCGTTTATCATAAGATGATTTAAATTGTAAATAAAAATCAATAAATTTCAACTCAGTGACCTGAACAAACAGTGATAAGTGTGTCCAAGTTATCAGTGCTTACTTATTTGGACCTCAATGCTAGAATGAAACAGTTGTTCAATGTTTCTTATATTTAAATGGTTTTCTATTTGAATTTAGATCGTAACAAAAAGTCATTTTCAAATTAAACTAGTTTTTATGTTGATCTTAGTCATCTGTGACATAAAAGTCTTTTAGGGCTTCGTTATATATTCCTATTTTAATATTCGGAACTATTAATTTAAAAAAAGATGATATTACTGATGAATAATAACTCATAAATGATATGACTTACATGATCAACTGCAATGATCTGTTTTGATTTTTATGCATTCATCAATTCTTCGACATAAATTAGGAAAATACTCATCAAATGGATACTTTCCAGAAATATCAATACGGTTTTCTCGGGCAGTTATAAGACCTAGCCAACCTTTTGGTTTATAATCACGTTGTGCACGTAAACAAATAATTGGTTTTTTCAAAAAAACTGCATATGTTGCTTCTATTCAACAAAAAAGATTAAATATCTACTAAACATCGGAAAATTAAAATACTTTTTATTCTTATTGTAAATACCTGAATTGATCTGAACTATTTACAACTACCTTTAAAGAAATGAATTCAGTAGTTTATTCTAGGTTGAACAATTATGAAAATGATGATACCGATTTTTAAGAACTATCTGAATTTCGTAACTAGATATACTTTGATAATAAAATGAATGCCTAGTATATTATTTTTAGTTATCAATAGTAAGATATTCTCTTTATAACAAGTACTTCCTAATGACGTCTGATAATTCTTCAGAAAGAAACATCCGTAAGCATTGTCAACTACTGTGGACGTAGGTGGCACTTGAGAAAAGTTTTCAGAAATTTGATGACGTAGTCTTAATCAAGTGTGAAATGATAAAATAACTGCAAATTCTGATTTACGATGATCTCCAGTAATAATTGATACAATGGGAATGGAGGGTAGTATGAACGTTTAAAATATGTAACTTGTAATCAGTGCATATACCTCAAATTATATTAAGTTGTCAAGACCACTAAATAAACTTGCATCGGGTAGATTAAGTACAATGATGTGCTCTAAAGACAATTTACTGGTGAAAACACTATAGTTATTAAAGAAATGTTGACAATTGTCGATATACAGATGATTAAAATCGTAATAATTGTAGTATTTTGAATAATAGTTTATTGCTATTTCATTAGTAACTATTATATTACTGTACCAATCTCATATTTTAATGCACATGGTGTAACAGTTATATGGAATTCCTAATGAGAATTATTATAAAGTGTTAGCTGAACAGTTAAGTATTGTCCACTTTCAACTGCTCAATCAAAACTAGCAACCAATCGATTTTGGTTTAAACAATCAGATATTATTAGTATTATTGTGTTCAAGGAAAAATACATCAAACTGTACTCAGCGCATTTAGTTATTCTTTTAAATTAATTTCACTTACCCATTTCAGCATATTCACTGTTTTTATAATTTTCGGAATATATAATACATACAGCATAAGATTTTTCTACGGCTTCAGCCAAACTTCTAAATGTATTTACAGCATATCTCATATTGTCTTGATCAAACCATACCTGATACAATGAAAATATTAACACTTATAGAGACATTTTTCATTAACTATGAATATTAATCGGAACTTACTAGTGGTTTACATCATTTGAATTAATAGACAAGCATTTGTTAACCTTGATTTTTCGAACATGTAGTGTTGTGGTGTGTGCTACTAAGGTCGACAGATATGAGTAGCATGTATCATCATTCAAAAGTGGAATGCCTGGTGGCAGAAACTTAAAGAAGATCGAAGAAGGTGAACGAGAAAAGAAAATTATTGGTGTGCAAACGATTGATTGATATCTTGCGGATGATGTATTTACTGTATGGTTCTCAGATTTTACTCAGATGTTCTGTAATTTTTGTGTTCTAATACATCCGGTTGTTTCCATTTGTGTGTTCACATTCATTACAGTGTCAACTGGCTTTTGAATAACCTAACAGTTAGTGATGTACTGTTACGCCCTTCGAGAAAAAATTGTTTACGTTTGTCTTATATGGATTGCTAACAGATATCTGAAGTAGATAACAACTATATATTGGTCTTACAATATCATGAATTGCCAAATATTAGATTGTCGTTGAATTTGACGGGATGTTCTGAAAGTGACACGTTCTTTATGAGACTTGTAATCAATGTGTCGAATTCATGATGTAATTGTGCTTAAGTACTGTTGAAAAGTCTCAAATTAACAGAAAAAAAAATTTATTCAACTTTACTGATAGTCTAGATCACATCAATTCTTGCTACTATTCACAAGAAAAAAAAAGTTACAAAATTTTCAGTGCAAATCAAAATTTAAGAATTGTGTTTTGTGTCAATAAATAGAACCTTTTTTTATATTTCATCCATTTATTTATTCACTATAATTATACATTATATAAATAGCTGAATTATAAATTTTGTTTTATTTGATGAATAATATGAAATTATAGAAAGAATCAGTTTATACAATGATCTAACATTTCAAGTATACCTAACTTATATTAGTCATGAATCACTTCAGTTTTTGTTTCGATAAAGTACAATACGTCAATGAATCTAAAAAAGGTGATTACTTATGAGCAAAGATGGATAGTGGCTAGCAGTGGAATGTGCATACCGTGCGTATTGCCTCGATATAGCCTCATTTCACAAGCATTGTAAGCAAAGATGGGCAGTTGTTAGCAGTGGAATCCAGTTTGACGCGCGTTTCGTCCTATTTGGGACTCGTCGGCTGGAT